>NC_134530.1:122162220-122462220 GCF_050624435.1 Tenrec ecaudatus | reverse complement strand
CAAGTGGGATTCATATCAGGGATACAGGGATGGTTCAACATACGAAAGACCATTAGGATTATTCATCACATTGGCATGAAAAACTTTAAGAAAAACATGATAATATCGATAGATGTAGAAAAAGCATTCGACAACATCCAACACCAATTCCTGTTTAAGACACTTGAGAAGATAGGAATGGAAGGAAAGTTCCTCAAGACAATACAAGCTATATATGAAAAACCAACAGCCAACATGGTAATCAATGGAGAAAAGACTAACACAATCCCACTGAAAAAGGGGACCAGACAAGGATGCCCCTTGTCTCCACTCCTATTTAATATCGTGCTGGAGGTTTTAGCTAACAGCATAAGGAAAAGAAGTGACATCAAAGGTATTCGTCTGGGGAAGGAAGAGGTGAAACTATCGTTATTTGGAGATGATATGATTTTATATATGGAAAATCCCAAAAGTTCCACAAAGGGGGTATTGGAAGCAATAGATGAGTTTGGCAGAGTGGCAGGATACAAGATCAACAAACAGAAGTCCATCGGATTGTAATACACATCGGATAAGACCACAGAAGAAGAGATAAAAAAGTTGTTACCCTTCACAATAGCCAAATACAAATCGAAATATCTAGGGATATACCTGACAAAAAATAACAAAAGATGTATGCGGGGAAAACTATAGAACACTATTACAAGAAACCAAGAGCGACCTCAACAAATGGAAGAATATCCCATGCTCTTGAACTGGAAGACACAATATAGTTAAGATGTCGGTTCTGCCAAAGGCGCTATATAAGTTTAATGCAATCCCGATACAATTACCCTCATCTTTCTTCAAAGAAATGGGAAAACTAATTACCAACTTCGTATGGAGAGGGAAGAATCCCAGAATTAGCAAAGAACTCCTCAAGAAGAAGGACACCGGGAGGGCTAGCTTTACCTGACTTTAGCACATAATATACAGCCACAGTTGTGAAAACCACAAGGTATTGGTACAATGACAGATACTCAGACCAATGGAAAAGAACTGAAAACCCAGAAATAAAATCATCAGCATACAGACAACTGAGCTTTGACAAGGGCCCCCAAAATATCAAATGGGAAGCAGATGCCCTCTTTAACAAGTGGTGCTGGAAAAAAATGGATATTTGCCTGCAGAAAAATGAAGCAAGACCCTTATCTCACTCCATGCACAAAAATAGGCTCAAGGTGGATCACAGACCTTGAAGTTAAACCCCAAACTATTAGAGCCATCAATGGGGTGATTGGGACCAACTTGAGAACTTTGGCTCAGGGAATACACAGGCTATCAGAAATAAGGAAGGACACACAGAGGAGGCACAAATGGACGAATGGGATGTACCGAAGATAAAACACCTGTGCATATCAAAAGAATTCACCAAGAGAGTAATAAGAGAGTCCGCGGACTGGGAACACATCTTTAACAATGACACATCAGACAAAGGCCTTATTACTAAAATCTACAATACTCTGTTAGATTCCAAAAAGAAAAAAAAAAAACTAATTGCCCACTTGAGAGGTGGGCAAAGGCCTTGAACAGAAGTTTCACAGGGGCAGAAATCCGAATGGCCAACAAACATATGAGAAAATGTTCCCGATCTTTAGCCATAAGAGAAATGCAAATTAAAACAACAATGAGGTACCACATAACACCCTCAAAGGTAGCCCAATTCAAAAAATCAGAAAGCAACAAGTGTTGGAGGGGCTGAGGGGAGACAGGAACTCTCATCCACTGCTAGTGGACTTGTAAGTATGTACGACCGCTATGGAAATTGATCTGGTGATATCTTCTTTTATTTTTCTTATATTAATTTGTTTCCTTTTATTATTAAAGAAAATTTTAGCGAGAACACAGTATAAAACAAATGGAAATCGAGTTACCATATGACCCAGAAATCCCCCTACTGGGCATATACCCAGAAGAGGCAAGAAACAAGCCAATGCCAGACATCTGTGCTCCAATGTTCATTGAGGCACAGTTCACAATTGCAAGGAGCTTGAAGCATCCCAAATTTCCATCAACTGACGATTGGATTAAAAAACTGTGGTATATAGATACAATGGAGTACTACGCATCGCTAAAAAGCAGTGATGAATGTATGAAGCACATAGCGGCATGGGAAGAACTGGAGGAAATCATGTTATGCAATGTAAGTCAGGCACAAAAGGACAAGTACAACATGAGCCCGTTGAGGTAAGTATTAAAAAAAAATGCAAAGGGCCACAGGGAAAAAGCTACTGTATACAAACATTCTTGGGGTGAGGACCATGTAGTATGGCAGGGACCAGATCAAATCCAGGGATGCACATGGTAGACAACTGGGGAGGAGGTGGGGAAAGGAGAAAAATAATAAGGAAGAAATGGGTAGCTGGGGCATGGGTTGCTAACTCACTCGAGGGTAGGGTCTTATTTATATCTCCACACAGAGAGGGACCAGACTTCAACCCCGTGCCCCAAGATGTGAATGCAACATTCTGGCATGTAGTAGGGAACCAGCGGAGAGGTCTGGGGGGCTGGCCCTAGTACCAAGTACTAAGTGGTTGCCTGCCCCTCCCCCCAGAATAATTTATTTCAAAGGACGGCATTGAATCTGCAGCTCCGGAAGAGGGACATATATGATCAGAGCACACGGGAGCAGATGAAGGGGGAGGAGGAGAGAGTGGAGCACATCCTGGCCCACCAGGTCCTGAGGATGATGACCCCAATTAGAGCAGTCAGTCCACAGAGAGGACCACAAGGCCAGCCCCACTATGAGACATGACATCCGTCACTGACCCATGGCCCTGCGGGGGACAGCACCGGAGACCTAGTATGGGAATTGCGCACGACCTGATCCCACCACACTGAGGCAAAGCACTCACTAGGGGAGTGCAGTGTAACAACAAGGGAATGGAGCGGCAAGGTCCCCAGGAAATGCTGAAGGTGGACTTTGGGGACAGGGTATGGCGCCCCAACAGACTGGACTGGAAAACACTCCTAAAGGCCAACAAATGATCCTTGAACTAATACAAGTTTTTCTTTCTGGTTGTGTTTTGTTTTGTTCTTTGTCAGTGGTTTGTTGTTGTTGTTTTGTTGTATATTGTTGCTTTGTTTTCCTCTGTCTTGTTTTTGTGCATGTTATTATCTCTGCAGGTCTGTCTAAATAAGATAGGCTGGATGAATTATCTGGAGGAAAAACAACGGGACCCACAGTTCCAGGGAGAAATGGGATGGTGGGAGGTGAGGGGTAAGGAAGTGGTGTTAACAAACCCAGGGACAAGGGAACAAGAAGTGATTCAAATTGGTGATGAGGTGGGTGTGGCAGGCCTGGTAGGGCATGATCAAGGGTATTGTAATGAAGAGGTATTGCTGAAACCCAGATGGTGACGGAGCATGATAGTGGGACAGGAGGAAAGTCAAGGGAAATAGAGGAAAGAGCTGGAAGGCAAAGGGAATTTATAGAGGTCTAGATAAAGACATGTACATAAGCAAATATATATATATATATATATATATATATATATATATATATATATATATATATATATATATATATATATATATATGGAGAAATAGATCTATGTGCCTATATTTATAGGTTTTAGTATTAAGGTGGCTGAAGGACATTGGGCTTCTACTCAAGTACTTCCTCAATGCAAGAATACTTTCTTCTATTAAATTGGCATTCTATAATGCTCACCCTCCCGACACAACCGCTGAAGACAAAGTTGGTGAATAAGAAAATGTGGTGAAGAAAGCAGATTGTGCCTGGCTATCAAAAGAGATAGTGTCTGGGGTCTTAAAGGCTTGAAGGTAAACAAGTGGCCTCTAGCTCAGAAGCAACAAAGCCCACATGGAAGAAGCACACCAGCCTGTACGATCACGAGGTGTCAAGGGATCAGGTATAAGGCATCATCAGAGCACAAAAAAAAATCTTGCCATAGGAGGAAGTGCAGAGTGGAGACCCAAAGTCTATTTGTCAGCCACTGGAGATCCCCTCACAGAGGGGTTTAGGGGAGGAGATGACTCAGTCAGGGTGTGACGTAGCACCAATGAAGAATACAGCTTTCCTGTAGTTCCTAAATGCTTCATCCGCCCCCCGCCTCCCCAGCTTATCATGATCCAAATTCTACCTTGCAAGTCTGGATAGAGCAGAGGATGTACACTGGTGCAATTTGCCTAAAGTTATACAGCTAGTAAGTGAGAGGGTCAAATTTTGAACATATATTTGGCTTTCTCTCCCTCTCAACTCTTCATAAACTGAGTATTTCCAAATCTCATTTACAATTTATGACGGGCTCCTAAATCCCCCCTCCCCCATTGCACATATTACTAAACTGAGTTTAGGATGGAGGTAAAAATTATATTAAAGTCATTTTATTCTCATACTAATTGAAACATTTAATCATCGTAATCTCTAGTGGGTGTTTGGGAGAAACAGATGTGCTGATTAAGGTCTTTATTAACAAATCTAGTGTGTACTTTTCACTAGCCAAACTGGCTTCACTTCTCTGTGGAATTAGACCAAGGTGACCAAGGTGACCTCCCAGGGGATATACAAGACTTGGTGCCCCTGGGTTGCTTGCCCCTTCCTGGCTAAAACCCTCTAGTGTGTCTGTCCTTGAGATGTGATTTTGGGCTTAGGAACATATAATTGAACAACCAAAAAGCCCATGATGGATAATTTCTCATGACATGAATGGACCTATGAAAAATGCATTTCTCCTCTCTCCATCTTGCGTCAGCTCATTTGGTATTTCAGTCTGTAGGATAGTCAAAACTTCTGGAAGGGCAGAGACAGTAATTGCAAAGAGCTGTAAAGGATTACTCATTTGCTGATCAAAATGACTTCCCACTAAATAAACCATGAAAAGAGCTTTTCCACCCACAGAGAAGTGAAGTGTAAATGATATATAGACTCTGCCATGAAGAAATCAACATGTCGCATTTTCCTGTACCTAGCTTGATACAGCAACAGTCACTTTCCAATGTGGCTCAGAAACAGTATAGTCAGGAAATCGAATGTAGGCAATGGCATCCACGTGACTGTGGAGACCCTGGGGAGCACTTGGACTGAACAAAGCTTTGGAGGAGAACTACCCTGCATCCTCTCTTTGACTCTCCACCTCGAGGAAAGCAACTTGCAAGGTGGATTTCTTTTCCTCGATTTGAACATAACTTTATTGGCTTACTTTTCTTGGACCTTAGGTCCAAGGACTATTAGCAAGGTATCATGTTTGGGTCTTCCTCCCGTGCCTTTGGTAGTGGAATGAAAGTTGGTGGTGATAGCAATAGTTGCTTGATGCTATTGTACCGATTAGTTCACTCGCAGAACTTCAGCTCGTTGATGCGAGAACAAGCTGGTACTGGTGTCAAGGAGCAGCCCTGTGATGTAACTCAAGCTCTTTGCTCAAAATATATTTCCTGATCCTCGTGATTTTGTTAAGCCAGACACTCAACTATTAACTAAAATGTTGGTGGCCCAAAACCACCCAGAGGTACCTTGGAAGAAAGACCTGGAAATCTGCTTGTGAAGGGTCAGAACTTTGAAAAACCCCATGGAGCGCAGTTCTGCTCAGTAATACGTGGAGTCCCCATGACCAAAAATGGACTCAATAGCCACTGGTCTGCGTTTTATTTGTTTGGTGAATTTGGGTTTATTCACTGGATTAGAACAGCCACAACTCTCTTCTCCACACGCATCTACTCGTGTACCCCACTTATCTTCCCTCACCTACATAATATGCAGCATAAACATATACAAACTATTACTAAGCCTCACTTTTCATAAATGTAGTCTGAATCCATCCCCATCTTGAGCTGTGGCTCTTCTCTCTCATGTTCCCTGGCTCTCTGTACAACCTTTGAGTTGAAACTCTGGCCCCAGGAATTTTCTAAGTGATGGCCTGATTTGGATATTCCATTTTTCAGACAACATTTCCTTTTGGAATTTTTGAAGTGATCTGGACATTGCATTTTTATCAGGATGCCCATCAGAGTTAGTCCATGTAAAGGAAGACGTTCAGCTTTGTCCTAAAGGCTTTCCCAATTCAGGGTCCCATCGATGCAGCCCCAGTTCCTGTGCCATGTGCACTCGGCAGAACGCCTCCTTTACACAACGCAGGTGCAGGTGCTCAATAGCTTGTTGAATGAGTGAATGAATGAATCTGCATTGAGCACCCTCTTGAAGCTGGGTTGGCCATTGAACCAGCAAAAGTGTTCTTCTCTAAAAAGAGAGTTGTTAAGAGTTTATGCCAAAGTTATAAGCACACATCAAGGCAAACTCAGGATATACAAGGGTAAGTCAAGAAGTATTGCTCCAAGATCATAGAAACCTTTGACAAAAAAGTTATTGTTTCTCAACTAATTTTCCACTTGGGTCTACATACTTCTGAAAAAAGTACGTCCATATCCTTAACCCTCCCCTCACCAATTCTGTACACTTTAATTGATAATGTGTCAATATGGCAGTTTTGACATCCTCAAAGGACTCAAATTGTACTTCTTTGAAAAGTTTTTGGAGTTTAGGAAACAAAAGAAGTAGGAAAGGTCAAGATCAAGGCTGTAGGGTGGATGGGGTCAGGTTTCTCAACAAAGGCTTCCTCTCCCAGCCTTTCCTGCTCTTGAAGAATGAGCAGGAACATTGTGGTGATGTGAAATTCCTTGGTGTAACTCTCCTGGCCTCTTTCCCATCAGAGCAGCTTTCAACTTTCTTAAAATTTCTTCATATTAAATCCCATGATTTCCCTGTGCCCTTCAAGAAAATCCATCGAAATACCCCTTTGAAATCACAAGAATCATTCACCCACCAAAATTTTCCAATCTGACCTCTCTGCTTGGAACTTCACTGGCCCAGTCAATCTCCTCAAAAGCCACTTTCTGAATCAACCTTTTGGAAGCCATCCAGACAAGGCCAAGACAAGGATCTTACCAAGAGAACTTGTCTGCACCATCCACCGGTCACGAAGACAGGTTTCAACACAGTTTGTTTGCATAAACCCATGAATATGGGAACTGGAACTTTAGTAGCAATACTTTTTTAAAAGAAAAATTTATAATCATATTATTGGGGGCTCATACACCTCTTATCACAATCCATACATATATCAATTGTATAAAGTACATTTGTACATTTGTCACCCTCATCATTCTCAAAACACCTGCTATCCATGTAAGCCCTTGGCATCAGCTCTTCGTTTTTCCCCCTCCCTCCCTACTCCCCCTTACCCCCTCCCTCATGGACCCTTGATAATTTATAAATTATTATTCATTTGTCATGTCTTACACTGTCCGATGTCTCCCTTCACCCACTTTTCTGTTGTGCATCCCCCAGGGAGGAGGTTATATGTAGATCTTTGTAATCAGTTTCTGCTTTCTATCCCACCTTCCCTCCATCCTCCTAATATCTCCACTCTCACCACTGGTCGTGAAGGGTTCATCTCTCCTGAATTCCCTGTGTTTCCAGTTCCTATCTGTACTAGGGTACATGCTAAGGTCTAGCCCTAGTTATGAGGTTGAATTGGGACCATGATAGTGTGGGGTGGGGAGGAAGGAGAAGCATTTGAGAACTAGAAGAAAGTTATGTTTCATCGTTGCTACCCTGCACCCTAACTGGCTCCTCTCCTCCCTGTGACCCTTCTGTAAGGGGATGTCTAGTTGCCTACAGATGGGCTTTGGGTCCTCACTCCACACTGCTCCTCATTCTCAATTATATGATTTTTTGTTGCCTACTACTTGATCCCTTGGACACTTCATGAGAGATCATAACTCTTTATGGGAGAAGAGAGGACAAATATTTTCCCAGAGCCACCTAGAATGGGGTTTCCAGGAGTCAGGTTAAGAAGACAATAGTCCCAAAGGAAAGTAAAAGGAAATAGAGGAAAGCGCTAGGAGGTAAAGGGCATTTATAGATGTCTAAATACAGGCATGTCCATATGTACATATATTTATATATGAGGATGTGTAAATAGATCTATGTGCATATATGTGTAGATTAAGTATTAGGGTCTCAGATGGACACTGGGCCTCCACTCAAGTACTCCCTCAATGCAAGAACACTTTGTTCTATTAAACTGGCATTCCACGATGCTCACCTTTCTGACAACAATCGTTGAAGACAAATGAGTGCATAAGCAAATGTGATGAAGAAAGCTGATGGTGCCCAGCTATCTAGCTCAGAAGCAACAAAGCCCACATGGAAGAAGCACACCAGCTTGTGCAATCACGAGATGTCGAAGGGATCAGGAATCAGGCAGCATCAGAACAAAAAATCATATCACTGTGAATGAGGGGAAGTGTGGAGTGGAGACCCAAAGCCCATCTGTTGGCAATTGGACATACCCTTAAAGAAGGGTCCCAGGGAGGAGAGGAACCAGTTAGGATGCAGTGTAGCAATGATGAAACACAACTTTCCTCCAGTTCTTGAATGCTCCCCACCCCCCTACTATCATGGTCTTAATTCTACCTTACAAATCTGGCTGGATTGAAGGCTGTACAGTGGTACGGATAAGAATTGGAAACACAGGGAATCCAGGACAGATGATCCCTTCAGGACCAGTGGTGAGAGTGGCGATACCTGGAGGGTGCCGTGGAAAGGGGGAAGCAATTACAAGAATCTACATATAACCTCCTCCCTGGGGGAAGACAACAGAAAGCGAGTGAAGGGGGATTCAGAGAGTGCAAGATATGACAAAATAATAATTTTTAAATTATCAAGGGTTCATGAGGGAGGGGGAGCGGGGAGGGAGGGGAAAAATGAGGAGCTGATGTCAGGGGCTTAAGTGGAGAGCAAATGTTTTGAGGATGATGAAGGCAATGAATGTACACATGTGCTTTACACAGTTGATGTATGTATGGATTGTGATAAGAGTTGTATCAGCCCCTAATAAAATGATTTTTAAAATAAATAAATCTTTTTTAAAAAGAAGAAGACAGTTGTCCCATCCCCAATGTGACCAAGTTTGGATGGTGTCTACTCTTCCCTGGTCTATGGAGCAGAAGGAAGGGAGTGCAGACGTGTCCCCAGTAGTGACTATGCAGTCTTCTTATTTCTCTCTGGGGCAGGAGGTACACAGTATGCAGATATGGTTGGCTGCCTACTCCATATCCTATCACCCTCCTCCTTTTGAATATATCCCAATATGTACTTAGATGGTACAGTTTGAGAGTTTCTGTGGTGCTGAAAAGTATGTCATTGGTATCTCAAATACCAGCAGGGTCACCCAAAGTAGACAGGTTCCAGCAGGGCTTCCAGACTAAGAACATACTACAAAGAAGATATAGGCCTTCCACTTCAAAGGACTCACCCACATGGTCAGTTACTGAAACCCTAATGAGCAAAAGCAGAGCACTGACAGAGACGGTGCCGAAGAATAAACTCCTTGGGTCAGAAGGCACTCAAAATCTAACTGATGAAGAGCTACCTCTCAGAGCAGAATCAGCCATAGTGACCTCGATAGAGTAAAAGCTGTGGAAAGAGAGCCCGCGGGACCTTCATTTGCTGATGGGGTATGACTCAGAATGAGAAGAAATAGTTGCAAAATCTACTAATCACCATAGCCTATAATGCACAAATTAGGAATCTAAGAAAATTGTAAGTCATCAAATATAAAATGGAATGTATATCAGTATTCTAGGAGTTGGTGTGCTGAAATACACTGGTATTGGCCTTTTGATTTATGCAGTCATGTGGTTTACTATTCTGCAAATGATACAATCAAGAGGAATGGCATTGTATTCATCAATGAAAAGGATAAGATCTATTTTGAAGTACAACCCTGTCTGTAATGCCTATCCCCCCAAAAAAATACTCAATACAATGATTATTCAAATTTATGAACCAACCACAAAAGCTTGTGATGAAGATTTGTTTTAAATTCTACCAGTCCCTTCATTTTGAAATTGATCAAACATGTGACCTACTTACATTAATAATTACTGGTGATTGGAATGTAAAAGTTGGAAACAAAGAGGAAGCAATAGTAGTTGGAACATATGGTATTGCTGACACAAATGAAGCTGGAGATGACATGATAGTTTTGCAAGACCAACAAGTGGTTCATAGTAAATACCTTTTTCAACAACACAAAAGTGGCTATACATGATGACTTCTCCAGATGGAACATACAGAAATCAAATTGAATCTACCTGTGGGAAGAGATGGTGGAAAAACTCAATTTCAGCAGCTAAAACCAGGCTTGGGGCTGACTGTGAAAAGATCATCAATTGTTCATATGGAAGTTCAGGTTGAAGTTGAAGAAAATTAAGACAAGTCAGCAAGAGCCAAAATACGAATCTATCCGACCCAAAGCTCAAGGACATTTCAAGAACAAATTTCATGCATTAACATTAATGATCGAAGACTCGATGAGCCGTGGGGTGATGTGAAGAACATCAAACATGAAAAAAGCAATATCTCAATCAAAAGAAAAGATCTGCCTAGACGTCAAACGCCCTTTCTTAATCATAGAGTTGCTAAGTCAGGCAAATGGAAGAAATGATGAAGTCAAAGAGTTGAATTAAAATTTCAAAGGGAAACTCAAGAAGACAAAGTAAAGTATTATAATGAAATGGACAAAGATCTAGAGGTAGAAAACCAAAAAGGAAGAACATGTTCAGCATATTTTAAACTAAAAGAACTCAGAAAGATTCAAAGCTCAAATTTCAATATTGAAAGATTCTATGGGCAAAATATTGAGTGGTGCAAAGTAGTGAAGGATGTAGGACGCATGCAAAGAAGATGGAAGAATACACAAGAGTTTCTGTACCAAAAAGAACCAGTTGATATTCCCCCATTTTTTGTGTGTGATCAAGAACCAGTGGTACTGAAGGAAGAAGTTCAAGCGGCAATGAACATATTAGCCAAAAACAAGGCTCCAGGAATTGATGGAATACCAATTGAAATGTTTCAATACGCAGATGGAACACTGGACGCACTCACTTATGTATGCTAGAAAATTTGGAATACAGCTACCGACACCAAATGACTGGAAGAGATCCGTATTTTTACCCATCAGAATATACAAATTATAGAACAATATCATTGCTATCACATGCAATTCACATTTTGTGGAAGAACATTCAATAATCGTTACAGCAGTCCATTGACAGGGAGTTTCCAATGGTTCAGGTTAGATTCAGAAGAGGATGCGGAACAAGGGCTATCATTGCTGACCACGAGTGGATCTTGGCTGAGAGCCAAGAAAGATGCTTACTTGTGCTTCATTGATTATACGAAGGCATTTGACTGTATGAATCATAACAAACGATGGATAGTCTTAAGAATGGGAATTCCAGAATATTCATTGTCCTCATGCAGAACCTGTACTTGGATTGAGAGGCAGTGGTGTGAACAGAACAAGGGTTGAAAATCAGGAAAGATGTTTATCGGGGTTATATCCTCTCACCATATTTAAGTGCGGAGCAAATGATCAGAGTAGCTGTATTATGTGAAGAAGAGTGTGGCATCAGGATTGGAGGAAGCCTTCTTAACAACCTGTGATATGCAGTTGACACAGCCTGGCTTACTGAAAGTGAGGAGGACTTGAAGCACTTGCTGATGAAGATCAATGACTACAGTTTTCTTTACGGATTACAACTCCTTGTAAAGAAAACCAAAACCCTCATAACTTGACCAGTAGGTAACATCATGATAAATGGAGAGAAGTCTGAATTTGCCAAAGATTTTATCTTGCTTAGATCCACAGTCAATGCTCATGGAAGAAGCAGTCAAGAGATCAAATGATGCATTGGGTAAATCTGCTGACAGGGCTTCTCTTCAAAGTGGTAAAAAGCAAAGATGTTATTTTGATGACGAAGGTGCACCTGACCCAAGCCATGGTATTTTCAATTTCCTCATATATATGTGAAAGTTGGACATTGAATAAGGACACCAGAAAAAAACCCAAAGCATTTGAGCTATGCTGTTGGTGAAGAATATTGAAAGTCCCATATACTGCCCAAAGAACAAATAGATTGTCTTGAAGTACAGTCAGAATAGTCATTAGAGGCAAAATGGGAAAGACTTCATCTCATGTATTTTGGACATATTATCAGAAGAGAACCGTCTCAGGAGAAGGACACCATTCTTGGTAAAGTGAAACACCTTTGGCAAGATGGATTGGCACAGTGGCTGCAAAATGGGCTCCAACATAAGAACAATTGTGAGGATGGCGCAGGACCAGGAGGAGTTGGAACCACTAGAAGACACCTAAGAACAACCCTTTCAGGGTGGCAGAATACATGTTGCAGAACAGAACATACTTCTAGAGTGCCAGGGTCCTCCTGGCCCATGCTCATCTCTTGATGAACCATGATTTATTTAAGGCAGTCTGACATTTGGATGGGAACAGCCTTTGCTGTGTGAGAATGCTGTACACACGAAAAAGCTGGTTTGAAGCCATAAACCCTGTGCATTGAATGCCAGCACTCTGTCCTGGCACATTTATTAACACCTGGTTGAGAACCTTGTGGTTTTGTCTCCTTGCCAACAAGAAGCTCGGTATATGCATGTGCTGGTGTAGTTCTCATCAGTGGTATTCAGAAGAAGTTGTGGAATGGTTTCTGGGAATATATACATATGATTAAAAATTTGCATGGATGGTACTGCTTGTTGATGTTACCATGTCGCTGCATAACCAGCCCCAGGACTTCCCTGCCTTGGAATTTCTATGAAATAATAACTATTCCTTCCGGTTGAATCCAAATGAGACAGATTTTGCTCTATTTTCAGTCGCAGGCCTCATTAGCCAATATAATAAGTTCTTGTATTAGCTTCTAGAAATGGCCAGGCTTTGGGAAAGCTCGCTGACGCTCTCGGCAGGGAGACGGGAGGGTTGAAGAGAGATGGGAAGCCCTGTGTTGCAGGAGGACAGAGGAGCAAGGACACGCCAGTGCGCTGATCTAACGCTGGTGACAAAGGGGGCTCTAGATGGCTGTCCCAACGACTCTTCAATCAGCCAATTAAAGAAATTAGAACCAAAGATTTTTTTTAATTAAAACTGCTATCTACAGAACTCTTTCGTGTTAATGTCTAGCTCTTCTACTGGCACTTCTGCTGCTCCTTTTGCAGTTTTAGGAATAAAATGTCCTGCTTTGAAAATGCCTTTATTTCATATTCCTTTTGGTCCTCCATCTAAACAAGAAGCTCCTGGCAAAAGGCAAAGGATTTTCTGGTCCCCAAGTCTCTGTGACTGGACCCTGCAGAAAACAGAGCATGGGGATACTCCTTTGCCCCTTTTTATGTGTGTATTTTACAATATCTTCCAAAGTTTGAGCGACTTCCATCTTCCTTACTTTGACAAACTTGATTCTAAAAAGGATGTGAGGGGTTTTATAGTAAATTTGCAGATAACAGAGAGGCAAACTCTTTTCACATGGAATCAAAGAGAAGGCACAGAGTAAAGAGAGACAGCCTAACTCAGACATCCCCCCTGCTACTTCATGGAGAGATTCTTGCCAAGGTGTACAATGAAACAGATGGGAAATGCTCACACACATATAGAAAGAACATGTAAAGGGATGTCCATAGTCTTATTGTTGGAAAGAGCAAAAAATTAGAAACCACCTGAATGTTCCTTATTGGGAAAAGGGATACATTTAATGTGGTATATTTGTGTAATACAGCCATTGAAAGGAATTATCTAGAACAATATATGCCTGCATTAGCTAATTTCAACACAAAGCATCACTATATACAGTCTACCATTTTTATCTCAGAAAATATTTTTAATAAATGGACATTTGTTTGCAGAAGTATAGAAAATGGTCATGAAATATTCATCAAGCTTAACGTAATGGTTGGTGCTGGGGGCGCAGAAGGAGTGTGGGGCTGGACTGAGAGGGTGGGGACATTGGCTACGTTGGTAAGATTTTTTTGAACAAAGTAATAGCAACAACTAATACAATACAATATTAACAGATGCTAATTGTGGGGAGTTGGAAATATAAGTGCATATTATATTATTTTGTGTATGTTTCCATATATTTTTAATTTCTTAAAAGAAAAGCAAAAGAAAATGTTACATAAAAAGTAAACAGGAATCAAGCTGTTGTATAAGAGAAAATGGAGTTCTGAGCATTCTAACTTCCTACTAGTCAAGACCGCGAAACAGCAAAGTTCCCAGTGTTTCCATGTCATCAGGAAGCCCTGGAGATGCTGTGGGCTAGATGTTGAGCTGCTAACTACAAGGTCAGCAGTTCGAATCCACCAGATACTCCTCAGAGAGGAGATGAGATTCCACTCAAAATTCGCAGTCCTAGAAGCTTATATAGAACTTATTTTATGGAAGTGTGGTTTACCACATCACTAGGAGGAAAGCAACAACAACGAAAGTTAACCATAGATAAATTTTGCAAAGAATTTGCTGTAAGGATCTTTATATAAGGCCTTGAGTTATATAATGTCTAGGTCCACCATAGCCATGTTGGCCAATGGGAAGACTGTTTTCCTTGTGCTGTGGCGTTTTTGATCACCTCTGTGTAGTCATTGAAATAGTGTGAAATTGTGCTTCTGTAGACATGATTCAACTTAAGGGGTCAAAGTGATCTCCTCCTAACAGGTAGCTGTTTTTCTGTTCTAGTTTCATATTAATCTTGAAGAATCTGGAAGAATAAATGCCTAGTATATCCTCGGTTCTCAATCACTTTTCTTCACACAAGAGATAGCATTCCATACATGGCACACCCCTCAAGGGCTATACTTGGCGTTGTGCACAATTCCCATACCAGAAAGTGAGTGTGACAGTCTCCTAAAGTCAGTCACACTCACGTGTGCATTCTGATGTGTTGGCGCATGTGTATAAAACCAAATCACTCACAGCATCACTGATCTAATTATTAGGGATGATCACCTGTTGTGGCATAGCTTTCCTTTACTGAGACACAACTTTGTTTGACACTATGGTTGAAGCTCTTAGGGCAAATTTTTCCATTACCTCTGTTTTGCCAGGCTTTGACAAGGTCAAGTATAGGTAACTCAGGAGCTGTGGGAGGGTGAAAAGCTATCATGACTGCTTCTTCCTGTCCCCACAGTCCAAGCAAAGGTGTCAGAGACACCAAAAAATCCCCTACCCAATGGTGAGGTAGACCATCTGTCTATGCTTGAAAGGTGCCTTTTTAGACCATGGTGAAGAAGAAAGAGACGCTGCTGGCAGGAAGAGAGCTGTGTCCAATCCAGCTCTGTCCCTAACTTCCTGTGTCACCACAGGTCAGCCACCTGATCAGTGGTGACCTGAGTCTTGAGCACAACCATCTGCGTTGTAGACAATCCTGAAGGATCTCACTTCTGCTTGGCTTTGTGCATCGCCGTGAAACCTTAGCAGGTCTTGGAAGTGTGCTGACCTGTACATTCAGTTCCCAAATATCAATGAGGGTCACTGGCCAATCATGGCTCACCATGTGAGGGGAAGCAGGTGTATCTATCCAGGTCCTGCCTGCCACCACCCAACTGCACGGGATTAGAGAGATCAGCATGGGTACGTGTTTGATGCATGGAAGAATGTTGCCAGAAGACTACTCAAACCCACATCTTTATCCCCAAATGAGGTCTTTGGTGTCAAGTGACCTGAAAGAATGACAGTGGTGAAGAAAGCCCTCAGGTAAACCACCTTCCATTAGCCGCAGTCAGAAGGCAGGGCTCAGCCACATTCACTCTGGGATTTAAAGAATTCGGGGTGGGTGAGGGCAGGAACAGACACGGGTCTGAAGGCTGGAGGATGAGCGGTCCAACCCTTCCTTCGTAAGCCTTACACACAGCATGCTTAGGGGTTTCTCATATAGCCTGCTATGTCTCTGGAGACCCATTGGAAAATGGCAATAGAGTAGCTGCCTCCTGGGGACTTCATGGCCATAAAAAGAAATAACAGATGAACAGTGCATTTGAAAAGGAAATGACTAGGTAGCTATTGGTTATAACCTGGGTTTCTTCTGATCCCGTTAGGTTCCTGAACTCAGTAAAATAAGTCACAATGGTAATAATAATCTTTAGAGCCCTCAAGGTGAGAATACTGTCGTTCCAATCTCCAAGCTCTTTGTGAGGCTCTAAGCTTATCTGTAGAATCTAGAAAGGGCCACACACTCAAATTAGCAATGTCACATAGAAATTTGGAGAAGGGAAAAAAAATGAAAAGAGGTTTAAGAGATTTACCCCACCAATCTCTTAGTAATTTTCATGCTCATTATCAGTAAGCTGTGTTGTTCTCGTAAAAGAGCTACTTGGGCATGCAGTGACTTGAGATAATTAAGAATGCATTTACATTTTGTGGCGCCATCAATGCCCTCTGCATTCACGTATTTTACATTAGATTCTCTCTTGCTACTTTCTCCCCATCAGTGAATGTTAAGATAGTTAACCTGGAGTCCGACAGCAACCTCTCAAGACACTGGAACTTGATTTGGCTATGTCAAGAAGTCAAAAGACGGTCCGTCACCAGAGAACCCCGTGCTGCCCTCCAAATTCTACGTCTGCGGGTGTTTTCTTTCTTCTTCTTCTCTTTTACTTGCTTGAAGGCTCTCACTAAAATTTCCCAGTTAAAACAGGAAGTGGAAGGACCACAGAGTTACTAGGGAAAGGCTGGCTCACTAGATGGTCCTCACATAATGGCACTAAGAAAGGGACAGTCAAGCTACTGGCCCCTGAAAATGATGATAAGAAGGCAGGGGGAGGTTTTGAGGGGATATTTGGCCAGATCATCTCTTAAGATTCCTTCCAGTTCTAAGATCTATGTAGTATATCAGGATTCGGTTATGTGGCCACCAGGATCTCTGTCCCTCTGAATTACACAATGCAGAAAAATTGTCCTCACGGCCATGGCATGATGCTTGGACATTACTTGCAAAGAGAACAGCCATGTCCCAGCAGCAGCTAAAGGTCGCTGTCCAGAGGCGGCAGGCTCCCTTTGCAAACGGCCATGAACGGTGGGCTGAGACGGTCTGAATGAGAACACGCAGCTGGCCGCATTGCCACGCCTCCGACTAGGGAAAGAGCACAGGAGTAATGGAGCAAAATAAATGGTATCCCTGGTATTCCCAGTACAGTCGCGCAGCACGAGGCTTTCCAACCCACCTAGGGAAAACATGTGAAGAAAGAAGTATAAAAACAGGGAATTTAAGAGTCTGATCTGTCCGTGGCTCTAATTTTCCAACTCAGACAAGACGAGTCCTCTAGGAGACTGGACCCTGCTTAGAAAGACATCTGAACTAGGCAATAAAACAATATGAAAATACCAAAAACTAAAAAATAAGGAACAGGAATAGATATGTGACTTCCTCGCTGGACTCCTGCGGTCTCCCGCAGCACCATGCTTCATGGACCCCCAAGAAAGCAGAAACTCCAGCTAGTGTTATAAATCCTGGTCAGCTGAATTATTTCACATGTTGCAGCCTGACTGAAGTCATTCATCGCAGAGCTAGCAGCTCCCTGATGCATCCTTCCATGTCACTGGCCAGGGTAAAAATAATAAATTGGCCATTGTGAGACACTCTGTGTTTCGTGGGGTTGAGCAGAGCATGTTTTATATTCTCCTCTTGGAAGTGCCTCTTGTTGGCAGTAAATGGTTGCCAGCGCTGCTGTTTCTCCATAGATAAGTCCTACAAGTGAAGATCATTCCATTGTCATTCACTTGTAGGCCTCCTGCTACCCACGTCCTTCCCTGACATGGACCAGGCTATACCTGTCTTCTTGGCTTGAGGCCCGAAATAGCGCTTGCATGGTTCGCCCCTTGCCAGGAAAGTGGCATGAGCCATCGCCAGAGCCTTTCACCCGCAGAGACCTCTCCAGTGGGCACACATGGTCTAGTGGTCTCTTGTGTTGGTTCTTCTTCCTCAGCTCGATTCTGCCCCCAAGAAAAAGGTGCGGAGAACACAGTGGTACCTGGAAGATAATCTAGCCTGGTTTCAGTCCTTCAAGGTTTCCGTTATATTGGCAAGAGAAGTAACGGGAGACTGGAATTAAATTACTCCCCTCTTCTTGCCCAAGTGGCAGGTACAATCTATCTCTATCATCTCTTTGGGAAGCAAGATGGCAAGTTACTGTGGATCAGTAAAACATCCCTCTTGTTGGATCTTTGAGAAGTGACAAAGTGACAGGAAAACTCATTTCAAGGGGGTTGCTCTTCAACAGGCAAAACAAAAAGTGGTGGCCATGCACCTTTCAGTGACAAATGGGAAGCGTTGTTGAACGATATGCACAAGTTGTGGTGAGTGGCGGTCCAGCCGATTATAACCACCCCGCAGGAACAGAGTCGAACTGACTCTCCGAGTTTTCAAGGCTGAGGCCTTCCGGAGCAGATTGCCAGGCCTGTCTTCCAAAGTACCTCGAGATGTGTTCCCCTGGCCAACTTTCCTAGCTGGCAGTTGAGCACTTAACTCTTTGTGCCACCCCGGGACTCCCTGCACCGCCCAATAGAAATGATTGAATGAATGCTGACACAGAGAGCTGTGTAGAAACCTGGAATGATATGTCCCCAACAGCAGCAGAGGATGCAAGTTTGGAGAATAGATTCTCTGCTTTCAAGTAGTCGAGAAACACAGCTGTGATATGGTGAGTGTGGGAAAATGAGTAGGAGGGTTGTGCCTTTTCCCCTGCATTCAAATTTATGCTCAACATCGTCTATTTATTCATCTATCTGTCTGTCTTAAAAGAGCCGAGTATGCCCCTTTCAGTGTTTGACATTTCTCCTGAAACTGGGTCAGTACGACTCAAACCTCTCTCTGTTTTAGGGGCGTAACAAGGGTGAGCAAGGAAGACTCCCCTTCTCACTGCTTGAAGTTGCCAGGCATGGGTCGTTCATCAAGGAACACTGGGTGCTTGGAGTTGTATTTGTGCTTTCTGACATTTTTGCAACTGTCCCATGATGGACCAAAGCTGGGAGATGCACATTGATGTGTCTGTGGTCCTGAGCCTCCACCCACCTGGGATTCTGAATGAAATCAGATCACTGTTCAGAGCCATCAGTCTTTGCTTACAGCAAACAGCCCAAGGCTGCGGTCAGCCACCAGCCAACAACTCAAACAACAAGACCCTACAAACCACTTACACGTCGCTCAAATAACAAAGGCCCCACCACCTGCTGTCTCGGGCCAATATTAAAGGTAAGCCATGTACCAAAAAATAGCAAATATCGTGGCTGGCAGTGACATCAGTATTCAGAAAGATGAATAAATGTAATTAAGGAACCAGGCTAAAAAGTAAACATGCCAAGGAGCTCACAAAAGGGCAGCCACATTGTGTTTATTTTAATGTTGTTTAACGGTAACACCTAATAAAGAGAGCATCATGATTGTGGGAAGTAAATTTTCAGTCATAATGAATGCTACAAACTTAACCTCCCAAGTTTAAATAGGCTACAACGTCTTGGGGAAAATGCAAGAAAAATTATTTGATAAAGGTGACGGTTTTTCACACCTGAAAATAATGTTTTTCTTCCAGCCTATCTTGATCAGCAGTCGGCAGCCACACATTGCAGATATAATCTCAGGACCTTGTGGCATGTACTTGTCACTACATGCATAACTTACCATGGACAGGGGATCACGGAGCTTTTGAACATAATTTCCCAACACGACAGGAGATTAAATAGACCACATTGGAAGAAGGCAAGAAGAAGCTAGGTCTCTAGGGTACCAAAAAGTAAACTTCAGCCAGCTCTGGAAACAGATAAACAGCAGGAAATATACTTTCAGATGGGCTACTTTCTCAATCCTCTTTCTAGAACTCTAGGGAAGAAGGAGTTACCGGGCAAGGGTGTAATAGAAGAGAGGCCTCCAACCCTGGGAAGATTTACAGGGGAGGGAGCACCCGTGTCTCCTCCTTACTGGCTTTGAGGCTCTCTTTCTAGGGTGTCTCTGCCCTGCAAACACGTTGGCCGTCATCTCATCCCAACCTGCTCATGAGCCCACTGTCCTGATACCTGTTGTGAGGTGTTCGTTGATGCCCTAGCGGTCTGCCTCGGCATATTAATATTCGGCTTTCTCTCTGTGCTGCATTCTCTAAGAAAGATATATCAGACATCACTGAGTAAGTCCAGAAAGCATCCTGGTGCAAGAGGATCTTCCCAGGGTCCCAGAAACTGTCCCACACAGTACAGCCTAGGACTTGGCAGGCCTGGTGTGCTCACCTGTGAGAAGAGGATAATAATCATACCTCACAGGCGGCATTGCTCTGAAGATGGGGTGAGTTGCTGCGCAGACGGTTCTAGAGGAGTGCCCGGGATCCAGTAAGTGCCAGCCTTCGGCATCATCACCAGCGCGCACTCTTATGAAGGTGTGGAAGACATGAGCCTTATGTGATCCCTTGGTTAAAATGGGAGTGAAAGCATGTTTGTGACTGGAATGTAATGCAGAAGAGTCTCACAGTTGTTAAACAAGCTGGGCTGGGATGCAAAAGGTCTGCAGTTCAAAACCACTAGCTGATCCTTGGGAGAAAGATGGAGCATTCCACACAGTTACCCTCTCAGAGACACAGAGGGAGCAATTCTACCCTGTCCTGCTGGGTTGCTCTGAGTCGCATCCACTCCATGGCCGTCAGTTTCCCTGTGGCTTTGATGGATCGCTAGGATAGATATCCTTTGAAGGACAGATAGCCTTCAAGGTCAGCTATCTGTGCTCAGAACTTGTCACGTGGCTACCACATGATGTTGGGCCTCAGTTTTTTTAACTGAAAAACGAGGGACTCATATATCTTGTTCAGAGAGGCTGTTCAGCTCAGAAAATATAAAACACAAAGCGTGCCTGACACAAAAATAAGCACTGAAATAGCAGCAGGGAGAAAATAATTCTCTTCCAGCAAAATTTCATCTTCAAAAATTGTCTAAGATGGAAGAAGGCATGAGTGTTTGAGAAGCTTCCTGTGAGAGCTGGATATGACAATAACTCCCAGGATTTAAACTGCTGGAGAAATAAGGTGTCCGTATCAGCCCGGCTCTGAATGGAGAACATGTCATAAATGGGGGGGGGCACGAAAGGATACCCTACAACTCAGCCCTGAAACAAACAACCTTGCTCGTGCTATTCTCTGGCAGCACTGGACTGTAGGCCTCCTCTACAAAGGGGAAACAAATTTGTGCATTCAGAGGAGCATCTACTTCGCACTAGAGACACCAGCAGGTGAGTAGTCACTCCAGTTAAACCCTTCTTCCAAACTCACGCCTCTTCCCAAGAGGGCTGGTGCCACTGAGGCTGTGGCAAGAGGCTAGACATTTTTCTCTCCTGGAATATAAAGGTGAGAGAAGTTTCCTTCACATCAAATGCCTGGTTTATTACCTTTGTCTTGGTTGGTATATTTGTATGTTTTAAAAGCATACACGTTGTTATGAGGAAGCCCCTCAACCAGGTGGATTCACCCAATGGCTGCAGCGCTGGGCTCAAACATAGCAACAGTTGTGAGGATGCAGCCAGACCAGGCAGTGTTTCATTTGCCATGCTATGAGTTGGAATCAACCAGATGGCACCTAACAATAACAGCAACAACATAACCACCTAAGAATCCCTGGTGGCAGAATGCTTAAGTGCACAACTGTGAGCCCAAAAGCTAGCAGTTCAAATCCACCAGTGGCTTTGTGGGTAAAAGCTCCCTGGTGGTGTAATGGTTACCAGGTTGGCTGCTAACTGCAGGGTTGGTGTGGTTTGAAACCACCAGCCATTCGGTAGGAGAAAGGGATTTCTACACCTGGAAAGAATTAGTGTTGGAAACTTCCAGGAGGCAGTTCTACCCTGTTCTATAGGGTCGCTATGAGTCAGCATTGACTGTGGCAGTGAGTTTGGTCTTTGGGAGTATATGCTTCTATAAAGATTACAACCTAGGGACCCCTATTGTGCAGTTCCCCTCTGTCGTCCTGTCTGTCACTTTGAGTTGGAATCAATCCCACAGGACAGAATCCATGCACCTGTCCCCCTCCACATACAACTATCTGCTTTATACAAAGAAAGGAAGCATATTCTGTAATAAAAGACACTGCTAGACACATTATCAGTATGAATATTGTTTATTCTTCCCATAGCATCTTGACTTCAAGATGCCCTATGCCAATTCTTCCCCTACCTATATGTACTTGCCATTCTTCAAGTCAGACTTGGAATTTAGTCTTTCACACTATTGAATCTGGGATAACTTTGATCAATAGACTACAGCAGAATTAATGGTGCATGGACTTACAGTTGAGGTCGTCAAAGTCTTGAAACATCTGCCTACATATCCAGGAAGGTTTGCTATGAGAGGAGCCAGCCACCCTGAAATATGTATGTTGTGAGGAAACCTAAGCTAGTTACATGGAGAACAAGATGGTTTAATCATCCCAGATAAAGCATTGTGCATGAACAAAGTAATCCATTTTAGGCGTCCAACCCAGTCAGTTCTTCAGAACTCCAACTGAAGCTGCAGACCCACGAGAAATTCCAAGAGCAGGGCCCCAGCTAAGCCAACTCAATACACAGACCTATGAGCAACAAATGCCATCTGATGTGGCTAAATCTTGAGGTGTTGCGTATCATTAGGTAATTGAACACTCTTTTTAATAGACTACAAGGAGCCCTGGTGGTGTAGTGCTTACACATTGGGCTGTGATCCTCATGGTCGGCAGTTCGAAACTACCAGCAGCTTCTTAGAAGAAAGACTGGACTTTCCACTCTTGTAAACAGTTAGAGACTTGGAAACCCACAAGGGGTTGCTATAGAATTAGCATTGACCCAATGGCAGTGAGTTTGGTTTGGGTTTAATGGGCTATATAAAATTTTTCATTGGACCTCCCTTTTCAAGTGCAGCTTAAACTGCTGAGACAAATTAATTTTTATTCAGAGGTCTTAAAATCTAAAGATAGATAATACCTAGTATTTGTTTTGGTGTTTTCTTAGCAAAACAGCAAGCTTCTCCTGAAATCTTCACAAAGACATTTAATTGTCAATTAAAATGTTTTGGGTAAACAAATGAATGAGTTCCTTCTACTAGGCTGAATGTCACATCTCTAATGCAAATAATAGATTTGATAACACAGAGAATGAATATTTACCATGAAACTAATTTCCCATCATTTGATACCAATTAACAATGTAATTGCTTCCTCAGCATCACCAGATCATTCACAGTTTTAGGAAGTATGAGTATATTTGGTTACATTTATTCAACTTGTGTAAACTATTCTGTGATTTGCTATCTCCAAACGAGGATGGAACTTGGAACCAGATATGCTTCCAATCTGATTTTCTGTAGATGTAAACCTTAAACTCAGATAAATGAGCTAAGTTAGCCGTTCAAATTAGTCCATACATCATGTCTGATGATCAAAGGCACTCTGAAAGACAACCAAAGACATAACTAGGTAGTTATCTAATTACTCTTCCTTCATTATGAACAGGACCTCTGGTGGTAATTATGAATGTCTCTTTTATAAGTTTGAGAGAATTATTTTTGTGAAATACAGTCTTTAAACATAAAACTATATCTACAGATGGAAATGCTCATGACTGGGATGAAAAGGTGATCACTGATTTATACAGAGAAGGACAATGCCATGTTTGCCTGCTGGGAACCTTTTCCTAAAAACTAAAGACTACAGGTATTCTGCCTGCAAGGCTGCCAATTTCCCTAGCCTAGAAACCCAAGGTACTTGGGACTTGCAATCCTGCAACTCCTTTGCACTCACCATTAGCCTTTTGAGTTTTCTGGGCTTCTGTTGACCACTTAGGGCAGAGAAGTAAAGGGTGTATGGGATTCGGAATTAGGCACAGGAATTCATTCTTGGAAAAGGAAGCTGCTTGAGCTCTGGCTTTTTTAAAAAATAAAACATTTTATTAGGGGCTCATACAGCTCTTATCACAATCCATAAATATACATGCATCAATTGTAAAAAGCACATCTGTACATTCTTTGCCCTAATCATTTTCAAAGCATTTGCTCTCCACTTAAGTCCTTTGCATCAGGTCCTCTTTTTTTCCCCTCCCTCCCGCTCCCCCCTCCCTCATGAGCCCTTGATAATTTATAGATTATTATTTTGTCATATCTTTCCCTATCTGGCGTCTCCCTACACCCCTTCTCTGTTGTCCGTCCCCCAGGGAGGAGATCACATGTAGATCCTTGTAATCGGTTCCCCCTTTCCAACCCACTCACCCTCCACTCTCCCAGTATCACCCCTCACATCCCTGGTCCTAAAGGTATCATCCACCCTGGATTCCCTGTGCCTCCAGCTCCTATATGCACCAGTGTACAACCTCTGCTCTATCCAGACTTGCAAGGTAGAATTCGGATCATGGTAGTTGGGGGGGAGGAAGCATCCAGGATCTGGGGGAAAGCTGTATTCTTCATTGGTGCTATATCGCCCATTGATTGACTCATCTCCTCCCCTAGACTCTTCTGTGAGGGGATCTCCAGTGGCCGACAAATGGGCTTTGGGTCTCCACTCTACACTTCTTCCTTCATTCACTATGGTAAGATTTTTTTTTATGATGATGCCTTATACCTGATCCCATTGGCACCTCGTGATCGCACTGGCTGGTGTGCTTCTTCCATGTGGGCTTTGTTGCTTCTGAGCCAGATGACCACTTGTTCACCTTCAAGCCTTTAAGACCCCAGACACTATTATCTCTTTTGATAGTCGGGCACCATCTGCTTTCTTTGCCACATTTGCTTATGCACCCTTTTGTCCTCGGCGATCATATCATAGAGGTGTGCAGCCAATTATATGATTTTTTTGTTCTTTGATGCCTAATAACTGATCCCTTCGGAACCACGTGATCACACAGGCTGGTGTGTTCTTCCATGTGGGCTTTGTTGCTTCTGAGCTAGATGGCCACTTGTTTATCTTCAAGCCTTTAAGACCCCAGACACTATCTCTTTTGATAGCCGGGCACCGTCAGCTTTCTTCACCACATTTACTTGTTCACCCTCTTTGGCTTCAGCAGTTGTGTCAGGAGGGTGAGCATTGTAGAATGCCAATTTAATAGAAGAAAGTATTCATGCATTGAGGGAGTGCTTGAGTAGAGGCCCAAGGTCCTTCTGCCACCTTAATACTAAACCTATAAATATAGACACATAGATCTATTTCCCCATCCTCATATATATATTTGCATGTACATGTCTTTGTCTAGACCTCTATACATGCCCTTTGCCTCCTAGCTCTTTCCTCTATTTCCCTTGACTTTCCTCCTGTCCCACCATCATGCTCCATCCCCACTTGGGTTATAGCTATACCTCTTCTTTATGTAACCTTACCCTTGATCATTCCCTATCTGGCCTGTCACTCCCCCCTCACCACCTATTTGAATCCCATGTTGTTCCCTTGTCCCTGGGTTTGTTAACACCACTTCCTTACCCCCCACCTCTCCCTATCCCAAGTCCCCCCGGAACTGTCGGTCCCGTTGTTTTTCCTCCAGATAGTTCATCCAGCCTGTTTTATTTAGACAGACCTGTGGAGATAATAACATGCACAAAAACAAGACAGAGGAAAACAAAGCAACAGTATACAACCAGACAACAAAACAACAAACCACTGACAAAGAACAATACAAAACACATCAAGAAAGAAAAGCTTGTAGTTACTTCAAGGATCATTTGTTGGCCCTTAGGAGTGTTTTCCAGTCCAGTCTGTTGGGGCACCACTCCCTGTCCCCAAAGTCCACTTTCAGCATTCCCTGGGGACCTTGCCACTCCATTCCCTTGCTGTTCCACTGCACTCCCCCAGTGCTTTGCCTCGGTGTGGTGGGATCAGGTCAGGTGCAATTCGCACACTGTGTCTCCGGTGCTGTCCCCTGTAGTGCCATTGGTCACTGAGGGCCATCATGTCTCATAGTGGGGCCAGCCATGTTGTCCTCTCTGTGAACTAGCTGCTATAATCAGGAACATCATCCTCACGGCCTGGTGGGCCAGGCTGTGCTCCACTCTCTCCTCCTCCCCCTTCATCTGCTCCCATGTGTTCTGATCAGATATGTCCCTCTCCCGGAGCTGCAGAATCAATGTCTTCCTTTGAAACAAATTCTTCTCGGGGGAAGGGCAGGAGATCTCTGGCTTTTATGACAAACGATATCTACATAAGAACTCACTAAGAGTAGACCTTGACTCTTCAATTCCCCACACCCAGGCCCCTGAACACTTTGAACACCCATCAGAGAAGCTTCTTTTAACCTGGGCACAAAAAGTAAATTGCTGTACTGATGTAGATTCTGCCCCGCAGAGTCTGGTTCAGCATCTTACTAGGATCCCATCTGCGGTCTGGGCTGGAGTTGGTACTTCTGTGCCGTAGACACCTTTGCTCTCCTTCTTCTCTTCTAAATCCACCGTTCTACCTCTAATTCTTCCGTCCCTCACCATTTCAATCAGATCTCCAACCAAACACAGAAAAAAGAGGGCCCTGGATCAATTACAGCAGCAGATGAAGCACCTGGAACAGGTAAATGAGAGCCTCTTGGCCTTCTACCCAGGAGAGACATGAGTTTGTTCTGCTTTATTTTGTTTGGGGCTATCTATTCTGACTATGATACAATAGATACAATATATTGAACATAGATGTATCAACTAAAATATTTGGCTTCATTGAGGACCTGTTCACCATCATTAGCCTGCACCTTGGCAAAGCCATTCCATTTCTGGTCACATCACCCTCTGTGTGTCAGAGAAGAACTCTGTTCCGTGGGATTTTCAGTGGCTGATATTTTGGCAGTGGATCGCCAGGCCTCTAGCAGACTTAAACTTTCTTTGTCCTCCCCAACCCTGGGACTCTCTTTAGACCCCGGTATCCAGAACTACATACAAGGAAAAGAGACAGCAGGAGAAAGATAGAGGAGAGGACAGATGACTGTTTTGACTTATTTTTGAATTATCACCGTTACCAAAAATAAAAGCCTAATCAATCCTACGCTGAGAGAAGGGGTTATAATGTTTAAAAGCCGTGTTCCAAGCAGTTCTAAATTCAACAAGCACTGACACGAACACACAAATTCTTGCCGAAAAATAAACATGACTCAAGCCAGGGACACCTAGTAACCATAGTGTTCTGTGGCTTCATCCTCCCTATTGATGAAAGAAATGTGATTTTTCACCCAGTAACAAAAAGTCAATAGAGCTGTGACTTACCATTCACAATTTAAATGGCTGATTTTATACCTATTGTATATTCTACAGTTAGGCTTTTTCTCTCCCTCTGGGGAGCTGAAAGGGGATATATCCCAAATCTTCTCCAATGTTTGGCGAATGCTGCTGTCGCCAATGATTATACTCCAATTTCTCTGAGGCGCTATGATAGCAATTCCCCGTGACCTTATACTGACTCTGACCTAATGGAACTCAGAGGCAAAATTATATACAGACTGGTCAGAAATTTGAGATCCTTGAATCACTTAAATGGAAGCTCTTTTGGTTGTCAGTGGAAACTGTAATTGAGGGCCAGGCTGAAGGGCATAGTACAATAAGCCCTGGGCAATTGCGGATTTCCCACTGACGGTTCTGGAGGATCTTAAATGACCCTGAAAGCCCAGAGCATGTCGTCATTTGTCATTTTGCTGAGGCATGAATCTGAATTGCCTGCTCTGCAAGGCAGGTGCGAGTCCCTTAACTGGACACCCTGAGTGTGTCCTCTGCTTGTTCCCGTGCAGGAGTTTAATGGATTGGGGGATTTGCAGAGGTCTCCATGACTCCTTCACATACGTTCTCCTCCCTCTAAAAAGAGAAGCAACAGTGAGGAAGGAAAGGGTGATGGATGATCCATAAAAACAAAGCATCCCAACCAGCACAGAGCAGGACAACGTGAACACGTAAGGAGTACGTCTTTGTATCGACTTATTATTAAAAGGAATAATGCGTGCTAAGCATTTAACACCATGTCTGACACACAGTGGGGGTGTTCTTTGTGAGTTAGTTCCCTTCTTTCTTTGCTTTGGGTCTGCTGTCCAACAATCTCTCCGGCGGCCTTCACATAGGTAGACATCCCTTTGAGCTAAATATGGGGGAAAACAACAGAGGCAATTTACTGTTTTTGTTTTTAATTTTTCAGGACTTGAGCAATGTGCAGTGCACAATCTGCTTTAGAGAAGGGGTCTTTGTATTAGAAAGCCCACACTTGAATTAGCCGGCTATATTTATGTGTAGCGACAGAGGCATTGATTAGACATTCCCTTAATCTGCAGCCTCACAGTGTGACAGGATTAGGAATCTAGGCCCATATGCAGATGTTAGGGTGTGTGGCAAAATTGAGACACTTCAATAAATTTGCTTTTGAAGATTAGGGGTGGGTTTTTGATTCACTCCTCTGGCTTTGCTCAGTGTCTGAACACAGAATCACAGTAATCCACCCTGATAGCAATCTCATTAACGTGCATTTCAGATCACATTACTTTATACACGTATCATGTCTGATGAAAAATCAAATAAGGCTTGCATTCCAGTAAGCTGGCCTTTTAAAACCAGTGACTGGTTCATTAAATTACACCCAAATGGACTTCCCTCGCAGCTTTGGTAATTTCCATATTCTGCAGATATTCAAATGAAAGATAATTCGGAATGTAGCCACCATTGTTCCGAAGCTCTGAAGGTGGTTTGATGCACCCCTCAACCAGACTGCTGCAGCGAGAGAAACCTGAGATTTCTTCTGTAAACACTTTGGAGGCAGGGAGTATTTTTAATAATGCAACGCGCCCCTCTTCCCCCCACCTAGGTACCTAAAATACTACACTCTTTCCACTCTTTCATCGGACTGACGAACAATAGAAATCAGGCAAGTGTTTGGTCATCAGATGCATGAATATGGTCATTCATACCAACAAGAATCCTGAGCTACCTTCCCTTCAACCCTTCTATCAAAATAATGAGAAAGCTGTTAGATATTTGCAGGAGAGCAAAAATTTAGGGTGGCACCCCAGCATTTCAGTTGGACTTCCCCCTTCCTCCACCCCACCAGCGCCCCCTTAACTGACTTAGGTTTGCAAGGTGCTCCCCAGCCCATCAGCCAAGGCAATGCACGTGCCGTCCATGCCATCTGCAAACCATTGATCGCAGATCCTGACGAGCGACTGCACCGGGAGAAGCGCTGAAGGGCGCATAGTGGCCAAACAAGACTTCAAAGTGATGTGAAATAGGGAGCAAAGAGGGCTGCAATTGCCTAGGAGCCTAAAATAGACGGAGCTTCAACGCCAAAGAAAGAAAGAAACCACCAGCTTCTCCATCATTTCTTTAAAGGTCAAACTTCCCGTAGGTGCCCGGGAGAGCCGTGGACTGCAGATGCGTTTAACAGCAGGGTATTTTCCACTGCCAGGACCGGTTAAGGGAGATGTTCAAAAGCATATCTGCTGGTAAACAGTTTGGCCCTCCTCGGGGTCATCCACCTTCTTTGGTCTTCTTGCTGCATGGATTCTTACCTGGATAGAGTCCCAAACCTCACATCAATCAATGCTAGGCTTTTTGAACAATCCATTCCGTTTTCAGAGAGGGAGCTCAGTGGCTTTCAGGAAGGTTTTATAATGTGAAGTTGCCTCTTCCCAAATATCTGAAGCACACGCCTGAGGCAGGCGGGGCCCGGAGTATGGACGCAAACCTCTAACCTCTTCTGGCAGCTGAGCAGGGGGTGGGCACCACAGCCCAGCCCTCGCGGCCAAGACCCCACTGGGAAAAGTTAACTAAGCTCAGTGACTTCCTACCCCCAACACATGACTCTTCCCATTGAAAACTGAGGAAACTGGCAATTTCAGTCCCTCTTGGGTGGGTGGGGGGGGTGTAACAAAATTGTCCACCACTGATACTCAATTGTTATAAAACAAGGAAGTCATTTAGCACACAGTCCAGCTGAGCAGTGAGAAATCCTCCACATTTGCTCATGTTTGCACAGGCTTCAGAAATATCAAAAATCATACAGCCCCCACCAGAAAGCTCTTTCAGATCACATCCAGCTCACACAGGTCCTCATGATGAAGACATCTCCAGGTGGGAAGTAGGGTTGTACTCTCAGCAAAAGACATGCTGGAAGTCATATTTTCCCCACGCTTGAGTCAAGTGCTAGTTGGAAATTGCACTTTAAGTGACCGGCAAACATACATGCACATGTGGAAGGTGGCTGTATGTAGGCCCCTGGGAGGAAGGTATGGTGGTGGACACTTACTGTTTGTGGTCTTCTTGAAGATACTGTCTATTGGAGTCTGTAACTTTGCATTCATCTTGAGATAGCAAAGCGTTTTAGTATGACCTTTTCTGGACATGGGGCTCCTTCTAGCCCAGTGGTTCTCAACCTTCCTAATGCCGTGACCCTTTAATACAGTTTCTCATGTTGCGGTGATCCCCCTAACCATAAAATTATTTTCATTGTTATTTCATCACTGTAATTTTGCTACTGTTATGAATTGGGTGACCCCTGTGAAAGGGTCTTTCAACACCCCCCCCAAGGGGTCGCGACCCACAAGTTGAGAATCCCTGTTCTAGCCTCAAGTCTCTCCTTCCAAAATAACTACATGATTTGGCTGGAAAGACTCAAAAGTCAAAATGCCATACCCATGGAAGAAACATCAGATCTTCTCCCGTTGACATGCCCCATTATGTACATTTCCTTTTAGCCAAGAAATAATAACTATTAATATTAATCCATTACATAGGTCCATAATTTGATCCCTTTTGCTACCCCCAAGCAGGAAAAAGTGCTGGCTAAGAAAGAGGCCACACAGAATCATACCCTCTTAGCAAGTTACTCTAAGTCTCTGTGCCTCAGTTCCTCGTTAGTAAAATGGGAATAATAATAGTACATAGAGTGATTAAGAAGACTAGATGACTTTATATGTGAAAAGTGTTTAGAATCATGCCTTGGATGTAGCATGTGCTCAACAAAGTGTTCAATTTAAAAGATTGCCATTTCATTCCCTGATGCTCAGCTTCCCGACACGGTCACTAAAGACAAATGTATACATAAGCAAATGTGGTGAAGAAAGTTGATGGAACCTGGCTATCAAAAGATATAGGGCCCAAGGTCTTAAAGGCTTGAATGTAAACAAGCGGCTATCTAGCCTGTATGATCATGAGGTGTCAAAGGGATCATGGATCAGATATCAAAAACAAAAAAAATCATATTATTGTGAATGTGAGGGAGTGCGGAGTGGGGACCCAAAGTCCATCTATAGGCAACTGGACATCCCCTTACAGAAGGATGGTGGGGAGGAGACAACCCAGTCAGGGTGCAGTGTAGCAATGATGAAACATACAACTTTCATCTAGGTCCTAAGTGCTTCCTCCCCACCCACTATCATGATCCCAATTTTACCTCACAAATCTGGCTAGACCAGAGGATGTACACTGGTACAGATAGGAACTGGAAACATAGGGAATCCAGGACAGATGACCCCTTCGAGACCAGTAGTGAGAGTGGTGATCCAGGAGGATGGAGGAAGGGTGGGGTAGAAAGGGGGGACAGAATACAGGGATCTAGATATAACTCCCTCCCTGGGGGATGGACAACATAAAAGTGGGTGAAGGGAGACAGTGTAAGATATGACAAAATAATAATAACTTATAAATTATCAAGGGTTCATACAGGAGGTGGGAGCAGGGAGGGAGGGGGAAAATGAGGAGCTGATGCCAGGGGTTTAAGTGGAGAGAAAATGTTTTGAGAATGATGAAGGTAACAAATAGACAAATGTGCTTTACACAATTGATGTATGTATGGATTGTGATAAGAGTTGTACGAACCCCCAATAAAATGAATTTTTTAAAAGATGGCCATTGTTGTTATTGTCCTCGTTGTTATTGTTATAATGTCTTTGTAACTCTTATCCGCCGTTGTTTCCTGTGTCCTGGAGGTAAAGAAAGTGAGGCATGGCAGGAAATAACCAGAGCAAGAGGTTACAGGCCAGGTTACAGGCCGAGTGGCCAGTCCACAGAGTTCCTGGGAGACTCCTTCTCTTGCGAAGGTTTCTGCTCTCCCTTTGGTTTACAGTGTCAACAAGCATAACTAACTCCCTCCCTTTTCATCTAGCTGTAGAGCTTTCCTTGGGATACAATGAGATCCTCGAGAGGCTTTCAGCATCTAAGCAGGTAGGAGAATGAATAAACCTGACCGCAGGAGTGCAAAACTCAATGGGGCTCAAGGGGGGGGGGGGGAAGGGAGATAGCAACACGGTGCTCAGGCTTGCAGGGCTCAAGCTCATGCCATTGTGGTCCCTGCATTTGAGAACACAATGAGGGAATTCCGTTTGGAAATACTAATCCACAGGTGTCACTTTCTTAATCATTAAGCGATCTGAGCAAACATGCAGTCTTCGTCCTGTGAGAGGTAGAGGGAGGTGCATATTGAGCGAGGCCGCCTCTGTCTGCCAGCTACTTCAAAAATGCCCAGAGTCCAAATCTGGGAAGAAGCAAGCAGTGGTTTATGCTAAAGCCATGTGAAAGCAAATGCATATAATAGAAAGGATTTAAGCAGCCGGTGGATGTCATTACATCATTTCCCAAGGAAGCCTGTCTTCTGGTGACACCAATCAAAGAACTGGACCATCGCTCAACAGTAATTCTCTTGGAGGCCATGAAATTCGTGCATTGATTTCAGCCTCCTCTGGCTGAGCCTGTGGGGAGAGCAGCCAAGCTGGTGAGGGCTCAGGCGGCCCGTGGGGCTGTCATCGACTCCATCTGAAGAGTTTATATCCTTAATGGGATCAGAGGTCTTATCGGCGATTCTCCACAAGTGCAAGGGAGAAACTGTCTTTCTCTCACCACTGATTCCACACCTGACAATTCTCCTATTTATCAGCTAACAATTATTGTCTGAAAGCAAGTCAATTACCAAGCGGAATTTATGAAGTCCTTAGCAACCCAGAAGAAGCTTTGATGGAATCTATCCACTCTGTTCAGAAAACTGATATGTGAGCTGTCTGGAGACAGCACTGAGTTCTCGTGTATTACCACCATTGCATAATGCAAATCATTAGAAAATTAATCCTTGTGCTTCTGTGCATACTCAACAGGTTTTTGCTACCTATGGAGGGGGGGGGGGGCTTGTGGTTACTGTAACAGGTGATCTTTCATCCTGCAAATCCAGCCCAGGAGGAGTTGATGGTAGTCTCACGACCCTCTTCAAACGGGTATCATGTTCCAAAACGTGCGTGGGTACGTGAGGGACTCCCCTCAGCAATAGAACAGCAGGATGCGTTCTGAATAAGGTGGCATCGTGGTTATATGTTGAGCTGCGAACTGAAAGGTCCGCAGTTCTAAGACCTCAGGCACTCGGTGGAAGAAAGACAAGGCTTTCTACTCCCCTAGAGTCACATCCAGGGAAGCCTACCAAGGCAGTTCCACGTCATCCTATCAGGTCACTGCGAGCCGGGGTCGACTCAATGGCAGTGAATTTGATTTTCTTGAGGGAGCTTTCAACTGGGATGGGTGGCATATGTTGTCTACTTGGCGAGACTGTGATGCCTGGTTAGTTGGTAAAACACTGAAACCCCCATCTAGGCCCTTTTATAAGGAGCTCCAAGGGCAACGTTGGTAAACACTTGGCTTCCAGCTAAGAAGCAGGTGGTCCAAGCTCCCCCTCCCCCACCCCAGGTTGTATCCGGCATGCTTACTCTCAGTATAGGGCAACAGCTTGCTTTCACTAATTTAACATATATGGTTCATATTAATACACGTTGCTTTTATTTATTTGATTCATTTAAACTTCTGGATTGTATGGTTTTATTTTCATTTGCTTATCCCGTCTCCCTTGGATGACTACTTAATCCCCCCCCGCACCTTTAATTTTCATGCATACCCTTTTTAAAAAGGTTTGCCTAGTTTGAAAACTAGAGAAAGCACATTTGCCAATGCGACCTTTCCCATAGAGACACTTCAGTGATCTCACTAGCATCACTTTTGGTGGGCAACCATCATCATCATCACCCTTTGCGAAATGTTTTCAAACCCATCAACAGAAAAGTTCAATGTTGCCTAAACTGTCATTTCCAGTCCCCTACTCTTCCTGCCCAGCCCCGGTAACTCCCATTACACTCTAGCCGCCCTACATTTACCTACTCTATGTACTTCAGATAAATGAAACCACACGGAATTTCTCCTTGTAGTGCGCTCTCTATAATGTTTTCAAGATTCTTCCATGCTGTGGCAATTATGAGGACTTCATGTACCCAAGAACTTGAAGACCAGTGTTCATTTCAGTGCTTTTCCCAGTAAACACAAGGAAGAAACAACTTGAATACCCATATAAATGAATGGTAACACAGAATGTGAGATATATATATATGCAAAGGCATATTATTCTGCCATAAACAAAAATATTTTTATATTATTGTCGTTGGGCAAAAACTTCTGAAACACTGTGCCAAGATGTTCCACTTTACTAGTATTATCAAACTGTTCTCTGAAGTGGTTGTTGAGTTCTATTCCCACCAGCAGCATGTCCAGGTCCCCACCATTCCCTTTTCTTATCACATTGTCCAACCAACATTTCACGTTTGCTATGCTGATAAATGTGAAGGGACATTGTCTTGGCCTTTCATTTGCATGTTTACAACATTTGCTTTATGAGGATACGGGCCCAAGCAAAAGATGTCCTGAAAGTTGATCTTCTCATGGCATCCCTGATTCTCCTGGGGAACCCCTGAAGTCCTGAATATCTGGGGAGGCTCCAGCTATTTCCTTCCAGGTGGAGGTGTGACAGGCATGACCTTTCCTCCCCAGTGCTAATTCACATACTATGACTGAAGGTGTGCCTCGCCCTGCTTTTATATACATATTCTGACAGAAGACACAAGACCTGTGAGTCACAAGCACGGCTCATTGACGACTCCCAGCACGCGTCCTGTCTAACAGACTCACTGGCCGAGTCATGTAGACAAACGGTGCCCCAAGCTGCTGACTAGCACTTCTTACTCCTTTATGCTTAAATCAAACGTCAGCCTCATTTGCTCTCCCTGACCGCGGACGGGAGAGACTGGTACTCCCACTCGAGAGATTTGCACTTGCTACTTTCTCAAAAGCCATTCATACCAACAGAGAAATACTGGGGTAAACTATTTTGAGTTCCTTGTGGCAATATACTAGGGTCAAGTACAGTTTAGTTGACGTTGAATCATCTCATTGCCTTCTCCTGGTGGTGTGAAATGAGGAAGTTCTGGATGTCTTTGCGTTTCAATGGCTCCATTTGCCAAATGGCAGTGAGAGTTCTTGGACATGCTCCTGCAGCTAAGGGACTTGAGAGATAATGAAAGGTTTAGTGTTAAACATGAATTACTCATCTAAACAGCAATGTCCTGGGTGGGAGGAGAGCTATTGTTAGCTGCCTTTGAGTTGGCCCTCCACTCATGACAACCCCCTGGCAATGGTGCCGGTCCTCTATCTCCGGGATACGATGGAGGCACGTGGGGTTTGTTTTTTCACATGGGCTGCGTTCCTAGCCTGTCTTTGCCAGGAAGCTCCGATGACTTGGTCATGTTCAACATCATAGCAGCTGCCAAGCTTTCACTGATGGGCAGGTGGTGACAGCAGGTGGGTACATCGATCGGGAATTGAAGTGAGGTCTCTCCAGTGAAAGGAGAGCTCTATCCATTGAACTGGACTGCCCCTCAAAGGGATGGTAACGTCCTTGAAACGAAAAGCAACTCTTGCTCTGGTGCCATTTCACTGTGTTTGCTTTTGGGGATATTTGTAAACCCACGGTCATTTACTGATTACCTCCTGTATGCTGGCTTGTTGTTGCAGCTGTTGTTTTATTGTTTTGCAAGCTAAAAATTATACTAGTCATTTTATTAGTTTTTAATCATTTTATTGGGGGCTCATACAATCTTATCACAATCTATACATATATCCATTGTATCAAGCACATTTGTACTTTTGTTGCCATCACCATTCGCAAAACATTTTCTTTCTACTCGAGCCTTGGAATCAGCTCCTCATTCCCCCCCCCCCGTTCCCCACCCTCCCTCCCTCATGAACCCTTGATAATTTATAAAGCAAATTTTCATATCTTACACTGTCCGAAATCTCCCTTCACCCACTTTGCTGTTGTCTGTTCCCCAGGGAGAAGGTTATATGTAGATTGTTGTGATCAGTTCCCCCTATCTCTGCCACCTTCCCCTTCACCTCCTGGTATCGCTTCTCTCATTATTGGTCCTGAGGGGTTAATCTGTCCTGGATTCCCTGTGTTTCCAGCTCTTACCTGTTCCAGTGTACATCTTCTTGTCTATCCGGATTTGTAAAATAGAATTGGGATCATGATGGGGGAGGGGAACTAGAGGAACATTGTAAGTTTCATCATTGCTACACTGTACCCTGACTGGATCTTCTCCTCCCCACCACCCTTCTGTAAGGGGATGTCCAGTTGCCTACAGATGGACTTTGGGTCTTCACTCCATACTCCCCCTCATTCACAATGATATGACTTTTTGTTCTTTGATGCCTGACACCTGATCCTATCGACACCTCGTGATCACACAGGCCGGTGTGCTTCCACGTGGACTTTGTTGTTTCTCAGCTAGATGGCCACTTGTTTATCTTCAAGCCTCTAAGACTGCAGATGCTATATCTTTTGATAGCCAGGCACCATCAACTTTCTTCGCCACATCTGCTTATGCACCCGCTTTGTCTTCAGCGATCGTGTTGGGAAGGTGAGCATCATGGAATGCCAGTCTGAAAGAACAAAGTGTTTTTTGCCTTGAAGGAATACTTGAGTAGAGGCCCAATGTCCATCTGCTCCCTTAATACCAGATCTATAAATATATGCAGTTAGAGCTATTTCCCCATGGTTATATATAAATATATTTATATACATACATACCTATATTTAGACCTCTGGAAATGCCCTTCACCTCCTAGTTCTTCCCTGTATTTCCTTTAACTTTCCTCTTGTCTCACTATGATGTTCAGCCTTCATGTGGGTTTCAGTAATTCCTCTCGGTTACATTGCCTTTGATCAAGCCCTACCAGGCCTCCTACACCCTCCTCACCATTGATTTTGAATCACTTGTTCCCTTGTCCCTGGGTTTGTTAACACCCACTTCCTTGCTCCCACCTTCCGCTCTCCTATGTCCCTCCAGAACTGTCAGTCCTGTAGTTTTCTCCTTCAGAGTGCTTATCCTATCTTATCTAGATAGACCTGAAGAAGAGACAGAGCAAAACAAAGCAACAAAAGGAAACAAAATAACTACACACACCAAAAAAGGCTGTAAATAGTTCAAGGTCTATTTGGTGACCTTTAGGGGTGTTTTCCAGTCTGAGTCTGATGGGGTGCCACAACCTGGCACTAAAGTCTATTTTTGGTATTCCCTGGGGACTTCGTTGCTCTGTTCCTCTTGCTGTTCTATTGCACACCCTTAGTGTTTCACCTCAGTGTAGTGGGGTCAGATCAGGTGCAATTCCCACACTGTGTCTCCAATGTTGTTCCCTGTAGGGCTATGGGTTAGTGAAGGATGTCGTGTCTTGTAGTGGGGCCAGTCCTGTGGTCCTCTCTGTGCATTAGCTGTTTTGAGCAGGGATATCCTCCTCAAGGCTTGGTGGCCCAAGATGTGTTCCACTCTCTCTTCCTCTCCCTTCATTTGCTCCTGTGTGCTCTGATTCAGACATGTCCCTCTCCCTGAGCTGTAGCTTTAGTGCTGTCCTCTGAAGTGAATTATTCTGTGGGGAGTGGGGGCTGTCCACGTAGCTGGATTGGGGCCGGTCCCTTAGGCCTCTCTATTTGTTCCCTGTTTCATGCTGGTATGTTGACTTCACCGCTTGGAGCACTGGGTTAAAGTCTGGTCCCTCTTTCCCTGTGGAGATATAAGCAATACTCTCCCCTTGGGTGAGTTAGTGCCCTATTCCCCTGCTACCCATGTCTTTTTTTTTTCTTTCCCCCCCCCCTCCATTTTAGTTGGATACCATATGTATCCATGGATTTGGACTGGCCACTAGTCATTTTACAGATGAGGAAAAGAGATCAAAATGCTTAGGAAATGTGTGTCTGGTCAAATCATACAGCCAGAATGTGAACCCTCATCTGTCTACCTCTAAACCTTAAGCTTTTATTTATTTTTATTGTCAACAGAGTAGGAGCTATATATTTTAACTTAGACTTGATTTTATCTTCCTTCCTTTCTTCCACCCTCCTTTACTTTTTTTTAATTAATTGGGATTTAATACATATTTCATATCCTATCATAGTTCAATCACACCCAATAGAATTGTACAATTGCTACCCCAATCGGTATCCAGCCATTCTTTTTCTACCTGAACTCCTTGATATGGTCTCCCTATTATCCCTCCAAACCCCCACCACCACTGTAGCCCCCTCCTCTCAGGACCCTGATTCTACTTCCTGTCCCTACAGGTTCATCAATCCTGGGTTTTATACCAAAGAAAATGGGAAAACATATAACACAACTCCAAGAGGGTGATCTCGAATGATGTAACCCCTCTAAAATACACCTCAATATGTACAAACAAAATTTTACAAACCAAAAATACAGAAAATTTTGGAAACCAGATCAGGTCCCAGCTGCGTCATCAAGTAGATCCACTAACAGTTTTAATTGTTGAAGTCAAATTTATGCCTTTGATCTTCTATACTCATCTCTCCAAAAGCACTCTGTTTCGTAGTCTTTCCCCCCACCCCTGATTGTAGAGAAAGGGAGTTTTCTGAATGTTTGTTTCCACAAATGAATACTGGGCTCCCACTGTCACCCATCGCCTTCTGCACATCACATTCTCACAGTTTAGGCTCTGATACTGATCTCTCCTTCGATTTAAGATTATGTGGATTTCAGTCCTCCAGTGACTGATGATGGTGTGCTTCTTTCATGTAGACTTAGTTGACATCTCACTTAGGTGGCTACTTAGACTTGATTTTGAACGTGCTGTCATAATTTTATTTGTCCTCAAAGATGACTACAACAATAAATGTATATCACAGGATTTGGCTTAGAAATCACACCAAATTATCTTTTGATCTTCAGTACCAAGAATATTTGTCTCTAATAAGCACATCAGACACATACCAATAATAATAATAATGTTCAAATTTTCTCAGATGAGTTGGGTAGTTAGCAAACAGCTTTGAGAAACATGGAGTATCGAAAGGCAGTAATACCCTTAAGGTATTATCATTTCCCCTCAAATGAAAGTATTTTGAAAACCAACAAATAATTTTAAGGAGGCTTCTATGACACAGAAAACCATCCTAGACCAGAGACACTTGAACTCAGGTATTTTACAACCAATTTACTTTATATATTTTCATTTTTATGGCCCTTCTGCTGAGCAGTAAAATGAGCAAGAGCTATATGGAAATACCAGAATGTCTGGTGTTTCCAGGTGCATTTAGAAGGCTTTGTCTGAGCTGAGTGCTGCTGTAACTGTGTTAACACGGGAATACAGCACCAACGTCAACGGCTTATACATAAAGAAGCGTACTTAGTGCTGAATGCATGTTTAACTTTGATCTTTTTCATAATCTAAAGTCTTATCTGAAGTTGTACAATAAGGAAGACCAATGTTTAAACTGTAAAGAACTATTAAGTTCAGAAATTTACCCTCAAAAGCCCTTCATCTTTAATTGGGTCACTATTTGAATGCACAACCCGAGCCTGCTTATATCCCAAGTGATGATGAGAGAAATTCTGCTGCGTCAGTCACCTCCCATCCAGCTTTCTGTCCTCTGCTTCTGGATGCCCGCACCATGACCCCATCTCTACCTCTTCATCCCATTTTGACTTTTAATTCATTTCACAATCAACCATTGTAAACCGATCTGAATCAGAACCCATGCTGGATGTTTTCTTCTTTCCTAATTGAGTCTTTCTCTTCCTGGCACTCATGTCACTTTTCAGAAACCCTTCTCAAAAATACTCAAGGATAGGTGCTCCCAGAGAATGGCACGTCCAGTCTAAAATCAACCTGGGCTACCTATGCATTAGGATGCAATCCATTTCCTTGACTAGTTAAGGAAAGTATGAAGATGAGAGTAATTATTCTTTCCCTCTAGCCAAATTCTTAAATTTAACTTTCAATGGCTTCCTCTAAACGACTGCCTCTTCCCAAGTCACTTAAGCAGATGTAACCACAAGTGCAGAAGCGCTGTGGACTGGTATCCTCCAGAGATCTGTTCATTACCTGTCATTAAATGTTTTAAAAGTTTGCATAATTGATCCAGCCAATAAGTCATCATTGATTTATGGGGTTCTGTGCTGAAGCGTTGCTCTTTAAAAATTCATAACACCGGTATGTGTCTTTACAATCCATTAGCTGTTTACGGATCCAGAGTCTTAGCATTGATTGACCTTGGACCGGGATTCTCATGGACTTCTTTTTTTTACAAGTCCTCAGTATAGAAAAGCAATACTTCAGCCTTCTCCCTTGGCAGCTACACTTTGATTTTTTTCCCCCTCCATCAAAATGGAAACTTTACTTGAAATGATGAATAAATAAAGCATGATTCCATAAACAGCTCTTTGCTATTATTTAAGCTTACGGGCTGTGTTGTGTGAATCTCCTTTCCCCACCATCAGAGTCAAGTGTGTAAATGTTCTAAAAGGCTTTGAAAGTTTTATGATGATTTCAGGGGATGGAGGAGTAATAGCTGAAGAGTGAAGCTATTAGTTTTAATATTTATATTGAGCGTTCTGAAACATTCATGTGACAGGATGGAAGATCAGCGCAGTGGGGGATATTTACTTCACAACCACTTCCACGTGGCAAAAAAATGTGTGTGTGTTTATTTTTTAAACTTCAAATCCAAGATTCAAACGTTGTTGGCGGGTTAACATTCTTTTGCTTTTCACAAGATTCTAAGTTCCAATTGCCAAGCTCATTAGCTTTCCCTGAATGTGTATTCTTAGGAAGCAGGAATGGACGGTGGGCGAAGTGCTAAGCTGGAGATTGGGCCTTGGAAGGGGTCTGCACTCAGGTGTTGCACGTCATCCACCAGATTAACCACACACACTGTCTGCCCTCCCAGCTGTGTCGTGGACAATGTGTTTAAATGCTGATGGCTCATTTGGATTGTGAAACCTTCATTCACACTGTTCAGAGAGAGTTCACCCAGTTCTGAAAGGTAGCAAAACAAAGCAGTGAACTCTGCTCTGAAAGTCCTGGGGTGTCATCCAGCTCCACCAGGGCCTAGCATGTGACTCATGCATGTTACTCCACATCTCTATGCCCCATTTGTCGATTTATAAGACGAGGGTAGTCACTGAACCAACTCGAATCGGCATTGTGATGATCAGATGAAATGGCCCCTGTGCACTCTTGGCAAAATAAAATTCCAGTTCCCATTTGTCACGAAGGTCGTGGGCACTCTACTACTTTTAGAGGAGTCCTGGGTAGTGTCAACAGTTAAGTGAGCAACTACTGACCCAAACGTTGGTGATTTGAATACGCTCAGAGACAACTTGAGTACACCAAAAGATTCCTTGACTCCATGCTCAGAGGAGGCCCAGCACGCTACTTTGCAAAGATCACAGATACGGAAGGACCCAGGGGCATAGTCTACTCTGAAACATACTGGGCGGTCATAAGCTGGAATCTACCCGACAGCAATTTCTTGGCTTCTTAAATGTATCTCTAGAAATCCCAAAGTGGGCCAGTCATTGAAATTGCACCTAAATGGATTTCTATCTGAATTTTAAGCTATTAGCAATATGTGGGGAAACCATGAGCATGTGTCCACTATAAACAAGGGCACACGTGTTCTGGAACTAGAACAGGTCTATCATCTGAAGACCCGGGGTTCAGTCTCAGCTTTTCTACAGGCATAACACTCCATGTCTCTGACAGTCGATTGCTTCATGTGTGAAATTGGGATGTTGATACTTACCTTGCACAATTTCCATTAAAGGTAAAGAAGACAGTGTCATACATTAATTCACATAATTTTGGGGGCTTTTGGTATTTGTTTTTTTCCCTTCTAGCATTCTTTGGTTTCTCAAGATAAGACTTCTTGAGATTCCTGCCTAAAGGCTTTACATGTGTTACTCAAAACATCTATTCTTGCTACCCCCTTTCCACCCCACCCTCCCTCTACCCTCCCAGTATCACCACTCTCACCACTGGTCCTGAAGGGATCATCTACCCTGGATTCCCTGTGTTTCCAGTTCCTATCTGTACCAGTGTACATCTTCTGGTCTAGCCAGATTTATAGGGTAGAATTGGGATCATGATAATGGGGCGGGGGGAAGCATTTAGGAACTAGAGGAAAGTTCTATGTTTCATCGTTGCTACAATGCACTCTGACTGGCTTATCTCCTCCCCATGACCATTCCATAAGGGAAGGCCCAGTTGCCTACAAATGGGCTTTGATTCCCCACACCCTACTCCCCCTCATTTCTTGGATGCCTGATACCTAATCCCTTTGACACCTCATGATCACACAGGCTGGTGTGCTTTTGTCATGTGGGCTTGTTGCTTCTCTGCTAGATGGTCGCTTGTTTACCTTATAGCCTTTAAGACCCCAGATACTATATCTTTTGATAGCCGTGCACCCTCGGCTTTCTTTACCACATGTGCTTATGCACCCATTTGTCTTGTATCAGGGAGGTGAGCACACAATGATATGTTTTTTTGTTCTTTGATACCCGATAACTGATTACAGGGATCTACATATAAACTCCTCTCTGGGGGATGGACAACACAAAAGTGGGTGAAGGGAGACATCAGGCAGTGTAAGATATGACAAAATAATAATTTATAAATTATCAAGGGTTCATGAGGGAGTGGGGAGCGGGGAGCGAGGGATGAGAAGCTGATGCCAAGGGCTTAAGTGGAGAGCAAATGTTTTGAGAATGATGAGGGCAATGAATGTACAAATGTGCTTTACACAAATGATGTATTTATGGATTGTGTTAAGAGTTGTATGAACCCCCAATAAAATGATTTTTTTTAAAAAAAACAAAAAATCGAATCTCTAAGCAGGACAGGGCAAATGTGCCAGGGCCATGTCAGTCAATACAACCCTTACTTAATCCCCTCCTTTAGATTCTGCTTCTCATCGTTCACCCTCCAGTGTGGCCATGCTCTGACTCTAGTCTCCCTGCTTTTATAAAAAGTAAATCTCTGTAGTCAGTAGGGATGGACAAGGGAATAAGATGTGAAGGAGGGGAGAAAGTAAGGGTTTGGGTCTGGCCAAGGTCAGACTACACCTTTCTTGCCAGATTTCTTCCATTATAACCTCTTCTTGCCTTGCCAACCTCTGCCTAGCTTACAATATGAATATTAATGTGGCATCAGCATTGGAGAAAGGCTTATAATAACCTGAGATGTGTAGATGACACAATCTTGCTTGCTGAAAGTGAGGAGAATTTAAGTACTTGCTGATGAAGATTGAGACTTGCAGCCTTCAGTGTGGATTACAACCCAATATAAAGAAAACAAAAATTCTCTCGGCTGGATGAATAGCTAACACCATGATACATGAAGAAAAGATTGACATTGTCAAGAATTTCATCTTGCTCTGCTCCACAATCAATGCTCATGGATGAAGCAGTCAAGCGATGGAAGGGCACATTGCATTGAGCAAACCTGATGCACATGATCTCTTTAAAGTGATGACAAGCTAGGATGCTACTTTGAGGACTAAGGTGTGCCTGCCCCCAGCCATGTTTCTTTTCCAATGATCTCATATGCGTATGAGAGTTGCACATTGAATGAGGAAGAATCAACCCATTTGAATCACGGTGCTGGAGAAGAATATTGAAAGTACCATGGACTGCCAAAAGAACAAACAGAACTCTCTTGGAAGAAGTCCAACAGAATGCTACTTTGAGGCAAGAAAGTTGCGACTGTGTCTCTCATTCTCTGGACATTTGTCAAGAGAGACCAGTCCCAGAAGATAAGTATCCTTCCTGGTGGGGTGCCAGCAAAAGAGATGCAGGCCCTCCAAGAGATAGAGGGAAAAAGTGGTCACAGCCATGGGCTCAAAAACTGTGGGGATGGTGCAGGACTGGGCAGGATTTTCTCTGTTGTACATGGGTTTGTTACGGATCAGAACCAACTCAATGACACCTAACAACAATGGCGGTGATGACAACATTCCTCAGGAGAAAGATCAAGCTCTCTGCACCCATCAAGAGTCACAGTCTCGGAAACCCAATATGGGGCCATTATGAGTTAGACTTGATGGCAGCAGACTTGGTTTGAGTTTATGGAATCTCCTGATTTCTGCTCCACGTTTACATCTTTTCTCATACCAGTCTCCAACCTGAATGTTCCTGAGGTTTTATTGGGTGAATCTGCTCATATTTTATTTCTATCACTGTCTTGAATGCTCTCCAAAGTTATTTAGTACTCTCCATCTACTTTCTACATTCCACAGATGTGTTTGCCTCCACTATCTGGTGTCTGCTTCTCTACTGCTTTGTCCTCGTGTGTTGAAATAATTTATTTCATTCTTTGAATAGGATCTTAATTTAAAAATGTCAAGTGGAAGAGGAAATAAATATATCTGATGAGTCTGCCATGTTTAAACAGAAGTCCCAGTAGTATTTGTAAAGCTGTTTAACAAATCCTCTGCGAAACAAAACCACACTGACTGCCACTGCACCGATCCCAACTCTCGACCAAACCAAACTCACTGCCTTCAGGTCGAAGCCAACTCGTGGTAAAAAAAAAAAATAGATGAATTAGAAGCCACTCCATTTAAGAGAAGGGGTGGAGGTGTCATCGTGCCCCCTTCCTATCCCTTGTCTTCTCCCTCTAACCCCGGGCCAACATTGAGGACTCAGATAGAAGAATGTCATGGTGTAAACAAGGAGTGTGTTAGGGAAGGTCTGAAGGCCTGTGGTCTTTTTCTCTTGTCCTTCTGGGACCTTCTACCAGAAAGTGGACTGACCATAGAGACGTGATGGAGGGAGAGGCCTTGTTGACGACCATGCTTTGGCGTGTTTTTTCTCCAGCCTGTCATTCAGGAAACGTTTCTTAATCCTCCATTAGAAAGACACTTGAGATTTTGTGGAAACTACAAAGATCAATAAGACTCCCAAGCTTCAGGAATTAATGAGGAAGGTGGTAGAAGAAAGTCAGATACTCTTTCATTTCAGAGACTCCTGTCTTACCTTACGATCCTCCGCAACTGAGAGGTCCTCCTACCACCCCCAACCTCATCACTTGGTTATTCAAAAAGAGAAACCTCACGACGTTCTGTATGAAAATGCTCAAAGAGGATACAACTAAATGGTGAACATGCCCGGCGATGCTCCGACACTCTATACATGCTCCAGCTCCTGACACCCCTTCTCAACGCCACAGCCTCAGCAGAGTCCTTGAAGACTAAGGATTTAGGCCAATGGTCATTCACATTCTCATGCTTAGTAAAGATTGTCCAGCCCTTACATTCAAAGAGCAGCAGAAGACAGTCTGGATGGGTACTTTTCTTTTTATCTTCTCCCTCTGTTTCCCTGCCTTCCTCCACATTGAGCACCACCCCCAATGCTCACATTGAAGCAAACATATGTGTTCTTTGTCCCTAGCTTTGGGTCCTCTGATGCAAAGGTTACGTGGCAAATATTTTCAGTCCCAAATGTCAAAACAACCGTGGACTTCCCTGCAGGGACTGTTTTTCAACGACTCCGTGAAATCGGGTTGGCAGGCCAGGAAAGACATAATGCTACTACTCCACACAGCCTTTGAAACCCCAGGATGTGGGACGCTGAGCGTGCTCACGGTGACACTTGGGAACAACCCAAGATGGGATCGCTAAGAAGCTTAGCAGGCATCGTGGGCAGCAGGTACCACCACCTACCACCTCCAGTCAAGATGACGACACCTCATAGCTGCTCGGTTTCCCTGGCAATAACGGTCTCCAGATGTACACATCTCACGTCAAAGGGCTAATAGGCTTTAAGGAAAATCTTCTGTGGGCAAAACTCACACACCTTTGCAGGCTGCTCTCTGGGGAAACCGAGCTCCACCATGCAAATGTAATAGTGGCAACAGCTTTCCAACAAATGCACTTCCCTCTGTGGGATTTAAAAGTGCTCTACACACCATGGGGGCAAAGTTGGCACAGTAATTCCCATTACTAGGCAGAGCCAGACCAGACAGCGTTTTCATAAATCCTCTTCCTTCTTTGTAAGGTACATAGAGGCAGACAGGGAGGAAAAGAGAAGACGTGACAGAGCTATTAACCTGTCCACAACTTTCTCCCTCTGTGACTCCGAGATTGTGCCTCTTGCCTGCTTACCTGAACTTCACTCTCTAGTGGTATGAGGACAGGAAGCGCAATAATCATGCTGGATGAGTCTCCCAAGAACAATAGCAAGAACAGATGTCCCAAGGTGCTGTCTGATATAACAGAAATATAGCGTGTTGGGAGGCCTTGCAGAGGAGTGGGCGCTTTCAGGAGACAAGCGGTATAAAGACTACTGTAGGCAGTGGGGCGTACTGCGTGCAAATTGGATTGCTAACCACAAGATCAGCAGCATGAATCCACGAGCCGCTCTGTAGGAAAAAGATGAGGCTTCTGCTTGCTGAAGAGGTCACTGAGGATATGGGGACTGTAGCAAGGTGAAGGGACTAGATGGTGTTGGCTGTCAGAAAGAATAGTGTTTGGGTTAAAACGGCTTGTTCTCAAGTGAGCAGCCGTCTAACTAAAGTTGCTAAACTCACATGCAAGAAGCACACCAGCCTGTGTGATCCAAGGGTTGTAAATAATATAATCGAAATCTAAATAAGGGAATGACTTCAGAGCTTAAATTATGTACACTTGGTTTGCAGAAGGCTGTGGATGACAGTGGAAAGCCAAAATCCATCTGCAGAGTCCACACGTGGGCGAATCCTCTGGGGAATCCCCTCTTGAGCATAGTCGAGGGATGTGAATTCTGGTTAACAGACAGAAAGCATTGTAAAGTCGATTTTAACCGGTGTGGTTAGATCCAATGTGATACCTTATTATTCAATATCTCCTTGACCCATCTTCAAGCTGTTTCAGTTTTTTTTTAAGTAATGGGGAAATATATATGGATTAAGCACCTGGATAATCCCCTCTGACTATGGACCAGGGATGGGAACAGCCTTGCCATCAGACAGAATGCATTGGAAAGCAGCTTGCTTCAGAAGCAGTTAGGTTAAAATTTAACACCCTATCGTTTGATCTAGTTTATGATCCATTTCATTTTTTTCTAGTTTTTAATATTTCTGCTTTCTTTTTGCCTGAAGTTTTTAACTTGTTTTACTTTGTTATTGTTAGTTTTGTTTGTTTTTAAATGTTTTTCTGGATATGAAGTCCAGGTTATGTAAACCTATAGAGACAGTTACTGGATGTACGGTTCCTTGAGGATATGGAAGGGGAGGTTGGGGAGGATGGGAGCTAATAAAGATGAGTATAAGAATGAAGAAATTGATTGTGGTGATGATTGTACAACTCTTCTTGATGTGATTGAACTATTGAATTGTATGACATGTTAATTATAGGCCAATAAACCTGTTTGCAAAATAAAAGACGAGGCTATCTGTTCCTGGAAACAGGTTAAGTCTTGGAAACCCACAGGGGTCATTCTGCTCCACGTTACAGGGTCACTATGAGTCAATATTGACATGATGGCAGCAAGTCAGGGCAGTAGGACAGCATTTTTCTGGAAATGAAAAATTTGTGCAAGTTTCCTTAAGCAAAACAAAAGAGGACAACAGGTGCTAGTACTACACTTCAGTGTATGTATGTCAACCTATTTAAATGAGATACACAAATTGAATTTTTATTTGTAATATTCTTCTTTAAATATTGGCATTGCTCTGATATAAGATCACATAGTAAAAGCTTCTAAGATGATCCGTGGGGCAACTCCATATTTACCAGCTCTTCTCCAACCTGCGGTGCTAGTTTGTGTTATTCAACTACCACCTGAGAATCAACCTCTTGGCTAGCTTTTCCTTTGCTTCCTTAGTAAATGAGCACTTGACCATGAATGTTCCCAAACGGCTACCTCCGTTCAGCTCACCCACCAAACTGAGAAACGTAGCCGGTGAGAGCAAAGAGCATTTGAACCAATGAATGAAAAGGTAAGGACTCTTTCATTGATGGACTTTCTTTGGATCTTTTGCCAACTCTTCCTCACCCCAGACTCAGTCCCCAGGGACTGAGCTTAAAGGCCCGAGTAACAGAATCCTTATCCTTCTAACTGTCCGTTGAGTTTGGCCAAGAGAGAGGATGAGAAAGAGAGACACTGGTTATTTATTCCCCAAGCTTGATTCCTTTTAACCAGGAGCACCCCGCAACTAAAAGACACTTCTCCAGTGGGGAGGTTGTCTCCCCACCGTTTTCTCACCTTCCCTGGGTTCTCGTAGCCACTCCTTTTCAAGAGCACTTAGGCCTGGGGCATCACTCACTCTGGAGTATGGCATCATCCCTTGTGAGTTTGCCCTGCTCCTCCTCCACATGCTTGAAAATAGTCTCTTCATCAGACTCTCCTCGAATTACCCAATTAAAGCGTACCATCTGTTTCCTGCCGGGACCCTGGCTGACACAGCTAGAAGAAGGAAATTTACCAAGGCAAGATGCCTTGCCTACCCAGAGGGTGTAAATCAAATAAGGTTTCTATTTATTAAACACTCATAAAAATAAATGTTGGCTGAGAAAAAAAAAAAAGCAAACATTGTCAGACTTAACATATACAACAAAACATTAGATTGTAACAAATAAGCCATGTCAATAATACGGCTTCCCTGTACTTAGGACGTTTATGATTCCAATCACTGTATTACAAAACCTGCTTTTAAAAGTCTTGTGCACACATCTTTCTTTTAAACATCCAAACTAAATGGCTTTCAGTAAAGGAGCTGAGAAGTGTATTTATAACACCAATAGACGGAGATGAAAGAGGATGTGGCGGGGATAAGTACAGGTTACAAGGAAACTGAAAATGAAATATGATCCACATTAGAAACAGTAAGGAGAACTGTCACGGGATAAAAGCATGCCAGGAATTGTGCAGAATCAATCGAGGAGCTCTATCACAATGCATATGAAATGCATAAAAAGGAATCAGATGATAAACAAAGTTACTAAATAGGCATATAGCAAGCTCTAAAATTTCAGATAATTGAGCCTTCCAGAGACCTGCAAGCCCAGTTGTGAGTTCCCTTGCTCTTACCAATGACGCCCTCCACCTAACAGGAAGTTCTATCAATCAGTCCAGGTGCTCTCCCACCCAGTCCTCTACACAGTAGATTTCACTCCCTTGCAGCCTATGAAATTCTCCAAGCAAGTCCCACATCCACAGGAATGGGGGAACCACCTCAGCCTCTTGTCACTACAAAGCCTGCTCCCCACAGTTCCTGCTGGCTCAGTGGGTTCCTGAATGCAGCACTGGTGTTGCCCCGCGTGGTGCCCATTTTGTCCTTTACCCCAGGACACGAGTGCATATGGTTCATAAGCTGCTGCCCATCTCACCTACCCAGTGCTGTGTGCTGTGTGCTAGTCAATGCCAGCACCCCTTCTGCAGGAGGAAGCCAGCAAAACAACAGATCGCCTACAAAATGAAAATGCAATAAGCCAGAGCTTTGTAGCATATCTGAATAGTTATTTGGAAAATAGAATAGGAAAAGTCTATTCATATATGAGAAAGTGTAATATTTAATTATGTGTTACTTAATTTGTTTATTTATATTAACAACAAATGTAGAGGGTTGTATGAAGAGAACTACTGAGCTTGTGTCAGCTATAACAAATAAATGTAGTGATATGCCATATTCTTAGATTCGTTATTATAAAAATATTAATGACTTAAAATTAATGTAGATTAATGTAAAATTAATTCATTACTGATCCAAATCATAGCAAGACTATTTCACGTGGAATGGGAACAGCAAAGACTTGACAAAGTGACTCCAGAATACATATAATAAATGAGTGGAAAAAATAGTGAAGAAAATTTTGAAATGTAAGTTCAAAGAATGAAGAGCTGTTCCATTAAGTCATACTCTAAAGTAATAATATCAAAAATGCTATATATTATCTACATAATATGGAAATGAAAGAAGTGAAGCAGAACAGATATTCCAGAAATATTAAACTTTATAAGATTTAACTCATACTGAGATGGCACTGTAAATCATTGGAGTATAAATTATTATTCATTAACCGGTGCTGAAACAAGTGAATAAATTTGGGGGCTGGATAAAATGATGCAACTTGGTCTCATGCTCAAATAAAATTAAATCCTCATATTAAAACGTTACTTTTTTATTATTAGACTTTTATTGGGATCTACTTCACATATCATAAAATTTAATCATTTAATTTTACTAGAAGATTTGCGCAATCATCACCATAATCAATTTCAGAACATGCTTTTTTGGGTACTCATTATTGTTAGCTCCCCCATTCTTGTCCTCCAGCCCACCCCACTTGCCCTGCCGTGCCCCTAGGTGATGATGTCTCCAGTGCTTGTCTGTACACATCTATCTTCCCTAGGCTTCATAAACAGAAGTCATATGAAATACAATCAGCAAACAAACATTTCAAAAACGTCTACTATAAAGGTATGGGAAAGTATTGATTACTATAAGACAGTGGCTTGAGAAAAGAACTTTCTGCATAAAAGCATTCTAAAACTTCATAAAGAAATAGTTTAGGAGTTAATAATGAGTCAAAAATATGGTAGCTTACAGAATAAAGCAGTTTATGTTCTCTCACCTAAGATCAAATTCCCTCAAATTCTTTCCAAGACTTTGCATCTCCATCTCCTTGAGCATAATTGCTCCGGAGCCTCTGCTGCCCCTGGAGTTTTGTGGGGGGTGGGAGGAAGGGCAGGGAGGAAGCATCTCCACTGTCTCCAGATCTGTCAGCAAATGTCAGCCATCACCGGGTACTCCTATCCCACGGGCAACAATTAGCCAATGTCTCTGTTTAGCAGGAAGGGTTTGAAAATGTAGTGCCTAGAGAGGGGGTCATGTGCCCACCTGTAATTCCAAAAAAGGGGATTTGTAACAGTTAGATAACAAGTAACAGGAAATGCAGGACACGGCGGCGAGGAAAACTGGCCACAAACCCTGCCGTGTTGTTGTCAGTAAACCAGTATTGCTGTTGTCCTTCCTTGCTGTGGAGTCAATTCTGACTCACAGGGACCCAACATGTGCCGAAGAGAACTGCCCCAGGAGGTTTCCAAGGCTCTGACCTTTCAGAAGCAAAGCCTTTGTGGTGGTCATTGTACTGCTAACCTCAAGGTAGGTGGTTCAAACCCACCAGCCACTCTGCAGGAGAAAGATGAGGCTGTCTGCTTCTGTAAAGTGTTACAGCTTCTGTTGCTTTGGGCTGGAATAGACTAGATGGCAGTGGTCTGGATTGTCTGAGGCATCTGTTGGCGGGTTTGGGGCAACAACCTTTCAGCTAGTAGTTGAGTGTTTAATTATTTGCACCACCCAGCAATTCCCATTAAAAGGTAAAGAGCTTTACAGAGAAAATTACAAATAAAAACCACTTCCACAATAGAAACAGGCAAAGGACTTGCCCAATATAAACAGCTAGACACAAGAAAATTATACAGCTTTAATTAGAATAAAATGAATTTATTGAATAATTAAATTCTATCTTTTTAGAAATCTGTTGGTCAAATCTTTTTTTATAGTCATTTGCAATTCTGGCACAGTATGGCAAGACCATTCCAGGGGAATATGAATTGGAGCACTCAGCCTTTTTAGAATGTTCTTGATAACCAGGCCCTTTTCCAGGAACCAACATTTCTCTAGGAAATAATATAAGATGTGGCCAAAGGTGTATATGCAAATATGTTCACTGCGGCATCAACAATGAAAAACAACCTACAGGCCTGATATTAAAGAAATGATTAAATAAATTATGTATAGGAAGCAACACTATTGCTATTTCTGTGTCCCGCCATACCTTACAGACAATAGGAAAAGCCATCTCATTTGGGAAGTACTAGCAAGGAGAACATATTAAACAATTCTCCCAATCCTTATTTGCTCCTTTCCTAGAGAAAAAAAATGGCTTATAGGAATTCAAAGAACACTGTGTATACAGACCACTTCCACAAAGGGTTGTCAAGAAACATACTCTCTCATCTCTTACTTTCAGTTTTCTTAGACTAGCCAAACCTCTTTTTGTTTCTCCATAAGTAAGTGATTTGACCTGCAACTATATCAAGACCTACATTCTTTCAGAGTCTCCATTTTGCCATAATTAAATTTATGAAACAGACCTAAAACTTCCATGCAACTGGTTAGGTAAATGTCTTGGATCTCACTTTACACACTCAGTTCTTCAGATAGAAATATGCAGTAGGACATGGGGTTCTCAGCTTGCAATCTCTCCCACTTTTCCAGGAGCTTGTGAATTCTGGAATAATAGGGCATCAATTAATAAGTGCATCTTACTCCCTACATGGCTTTTAGTGACCGTTTTCAACTGGTGGGAACATAAAGGGACTAGCATCCCACTCTCCAACATTGGAAGGGCATCTACAAGTGGATAATATCCATTTGTTTAGAATTACATTGAAACCGGAAAATTATACTCTGATGGTTCATGGAAAAACAAGAACCTAAGACAGTCTTTTCAACAACATGACAAGGTGAAGAACATTTCCGGTAAAAACATGCAACCGATTACAGGGATCTGCATATGACCTCCTCCCTGGGGTCGGACAACAGAAAAAGTGGGTGAAGGGAGATGTCGGACAGGGCAAGATATGACAAAATAAAAACTTATAAATTATCAAGGGTTCATGAGGGAGCAGGGAGGGGGGAAAATGAGGAGCTGATGCCAGGGGCTTATGTGGAGAGCAAATGTTTCAAGAATGATGAGGGTAACAAATTTGCAAATGTGTTTTATACAATTGATATATGTATGGACTGTGATAAGAGTTGTATGAGTGCCCAATAAAATGATTTTTAGCATACAAAATTATATATAATTTTGAAAATTATACCTGCATAATATTTTAAAGGGCTATAATTATACCTATATAATAATTATTAAACTGCATAACACCTATATAAAGTTTCGGAGGTTGTAAATCTTCATAGGAGCAGATCACTAATCTTTCTCCTGAGAATCATCTGGTGGATTTGAACTGAGGACCTTGTCGTTAACAGTCCAGAGCTTACTGGACATTGTCACTAAGGCAGCAAAGTAGGAGTCACAGAAACCCACAGCCATTGCGACCCGTATCGGCCCTGTAGCGGGTCTTCAAGAGTGGAACTCGTTATGGAAGAAGACAGCCTCATCTTTCTCCAGGGGGCTTCTGGAAGGTTAGACACCCAACATAGAAACCCCATGGAAAGGTGGAGCCACATAAAAACAATTCTTTTGCATTTTGAACTTGAACATTATGCCATCACTCATGATTAGTAAGGTGATTTTCCAAACTCAATCTGGGTTCTTAAAGGTATGCATAAATACGTATTAGGTTAGATATAAATACATCTACCTGCCTGGGTATATTTCATACTTTCCTAATCTTTAGTTATATTTTATTCATTTAAATATTAAATGAATAATTTTCATATTTTCCTACTAATAATGTTCATATGTGCAATTTTGTATGCACAGTTATGATAATTTTTGTTTGTATTGATTATTAAGTACAGGGCTCTTAGCAGTAAGGTAGATGGTTCAAATGCACATAGAAATTTTGGAACTCATATACTTACATATTGGTATGGCCCCAGAGATTCAAGTCACAGATTTAAAGTGCTCGTAAGCGTCTGGAAGATTAGACACATACACTCTAGAAAAATGCCGTGAATAAAAGTTTCAAGGAAAATGAACACACACTCACACGATGCTTGTAGAGCCAAGCCACCAAAAATAAGAATTAATCGAAACAAAAATCGGAACAATTGGATCTATAAAGACTCCAAATATTCAAATTATTAGGTGGAAAATATTTGTTTGGTACTTTAAAGAAATAAAATAAATAAAGCAACTAAGGAATACAAGAAGAGTATGAAAAATAGCCAGCCAGGCATTTAGACAAAGGGAGAAGTAGAACTTCAGAATTAAATACATAATTAACACAATTAAAACTTTATGAATGATTTTTAGAGGATGACAGAGCACAGGACAGCGCTTTGTTCGGTTGTGAGGGCGGTGGCTGTGAGGGATGCAACGCCATCAACATTCCTCTCTGCTGAGAAAACTCGGCCTTATTGTAAGACTTCGGGGATGGTACAAGCCTTCTTTGCTCGTTGACAAGATTGTTTTTTGCCTTTGTCTTTGCTTGTGAACTTCCTCCTTGGGTAGTGCAAACAGGTAAGTGCACCATGTTTCGCAGAAAGGCTGATGGTTCAAACCCACGTAGGAATCTTGCGGACCTGGCCTGGCCATCTACTTCCAAAAGGTCCTATCTTTGAGAATTCTGTGGAGAAATTCTGCTCCACCCACACAGGGCTGCCATTAGTCAGAATCAATTCCACAGCAACTCAATCAACAACGGTACACACTGATGGGTATTCAAAATCTCAGGGCCTGAGGCATCGAGCGGCCCGTGAGGGGTTCTGAGACTATAACTCTCCAGGGAGTAGAAAACCCAGAGTCTCTCTGGCGGAGCTGCCGGTGGTTTTAACTCCCAACCAGACTGATCACAGCCCAAGGCGTAACCACTACCCCACCAGGACTCCTTCTTCCTGTTGATGGTATCTTTTACATCCGCTTGTTCATTGTTCGTAGACAGATAAAAAAAATTCATTGTGATTTGGACCTTCCATCCTATTACATTGCTAAACTCACTTGTTAGTACATGTTTAAAATATGCTTTTTGTTGTTGTTATCTGTAAGTACATAGAGGGTTGGGCGTTAGGCTACTAGATGCAAGGTCAGCAGTTCAAAACCACCAGCCCCAGATTCCAGGGAGAAAGTCTCAATGCAGTGAGTTTGGGGTTTTTGTTTTGTTTTTAGAGACCCGTTTTATCCTGTGAAATGCTGGTGGTGGGAGCAGACCTTCCTAGCCTGCTGCTCAGTTTTTTATGACTCCATCTCATGTCAGCTGAATATTTTTTAAATAGATGCCTTCTGTCAGAATTAGGAGGTTCCTTCCTATGCCTATACTCCTAAATTTTTATTTATTTATTTTATTTCTTTTTATTATGCTGGTATTTAATCATGTAAAATCATTGTTTTGTATCTACTGAGATGATAACGTAGCTTTGCTCCTTTATTCTTTTTTTTGGTATAATTTTTGGTGTTTTCACATTTATTAGCTGCAGTATAGACCGTACAACTGACCCGTTCCCTCCCTTTCCCTTCCCCCACAAGGTCTGGCCTTCTCAAGAGTCCCTGCCTGTGCTGCCTGGGCCTGTTGGAATCCTATTGCAGCGGAGCGAGGCTTTCCTGTCCCTCTGACTGCTTCTCCAGGTCCCAAAGCTGGCATTCCCAGTGCTTGACTTCAGCTGTAATAGAGTCCAGCTCCTTACCCACGCTAGCTTGGGCCTCCCCTAGGTCCTGTTTGACTAACGCAGGGCCAGGAGTTTAAAAACCACATTGGACCTACCCAGTAGGGTCAATTCCTCCTTCATGATGTTATTTTTGTTTAGTTGTGCCTCTGCCATCTGCCGCCCTGACATGGCCTAACTCCAGGCCTGTGTAGCTGTTGCTATTTCTCCATGTCGCCAGGGTAGCTTCTTTGGATCACCTCAGTCAGGGAAAGGATAGCTCCCTTCAGAGTTTCTCAATCACTCCATTCTTTTCGTCCATTGGTTACTTACTGAGTTTTAAACTATCTCTCTGTTCCTGGAACAACTCCCACATGATTTTTAACCTTGTTGCTGAATTTCAGTTACTATTATTGTTAAGGGTTATTTATCGTTTTCTTGTTACCCATTTGTCAGTTTTTTGGTATCAAGGTTATATTGACCGTGTAAGAGCAGAGAAATCTTCCTTCTTCCCCATTTTCTGGAAGTTTTATGTAAGATTTGTCATCTTTGCCATTTTCTGGTGTGTATACACAAAACCATTGGGAATACTTTTAACTTACACGTTTACACCTTTAACTGATAGGGCGCTATTTGTATCTTCTATTTCACTTCAGCTTCAGCTTCAACTTAAAAGCTGCATCGTTCAAGAAATGTATCCATTTCATGTAAGCTATGAAAGTTAGTAGCATGAAGTTTTCATAACAGTCCCTTATTCTAAATGTATAAAAGTCCTGCAGTGATGTCTCTTCTTTGTTCGCTGAGAGTGTTTTTCATGTTGTATCTCTTTTTATTGTGTTGTGAGCGGTTTCTCAATTTTATCAATCGCCAACTTTCAGCTTTGTTTCTCTGTTGTCTATTTCACTGTGATCCAAACTCTACCATATAATAATTTTCTTTCTTTCAAATGTATAGAGACTTGGGGGGTTGACCACCTTATTGTTTGTTTGGGTAAATAGTCTGTGCATACTTGAGAAGAATTTGCATTCTTCTCTGATTGGTAAAGTGCTTGAGTCATTTAGATGAAGTGGGTTGATAGTGTTCCCACATTTTAAAGGTGTTTGTGTCCATGTATTCTGTAAGTGGAGGAGGACGAACCCTTCCCACTGTAATTGGGAGCTGATCTAGACATCCTTTCCGTTCCCTCGGTATTTGTTTCATGTATTTTGAGGTTTTGCATACATAGATATTGAGTATTGGTAGTCTTTTGGACAAACTGGTTCATTTAACATTGTCAGATGTCTTCCTTTATGCCTAATGGCATCTCTTGTTTTGAATTCTGTTTTGCCTGGCATTAATAGTCATAGACCCAATCCAAGTTTTACAAACTTATTTGCATAGTATGGATTCTTCTATCCTTTCTCTAGGCTTTCAAACATCTGCATTTATATTTTAGTTGTGTCTCTTGGATTGTATGTTTTGTTTTTATTTCATTCAGTCTGATAATTTAGACTTTAGATTATTATGTGTATTACATCTGCATTTAACACAATTATCTATTTTTCTGAATTAAAATCTGTAAACTCATTTGTGCCCTACCCACCCCATTTTCTCTGTTCTTCCTCTCTAGCTTTGCCCTTTCATCAAGTTTTTTTTTTAAATTATAGTCATGTGTCCTTTGACATCCATGCTACATTCTGTAAGCGACAATGCTAAGTGTTTTGAACATTGTGTGAATACCAAATCACATATCGGCAGTCTTCAGATTAGAAATAAGTTCCATTCTTAAACCCGTCTTTAAGTCAATTTGGTAGGTAAGTTAAAATAGTCAAATGTTTGTCTTAGTATGGTGTATATAGTGTACCATTCTATGAATATTTTTTAGAAATCTAAGAAACACAGGTAGATATACTAAAACATCTTTAACATAATAATGAAAATAGTTTGATGTGTATCACAAAGCAGTACTCACTTGTTATTACAGATCATTATATGGTTCTCAGGTTTTTAATATAATAGAGTTCACATGGATTGAGAACAAAGATGGCTGTGTGGTCAGACTTTGTCCAAACAAAAGTTATGCAAGCATCATTGTATTTCGTGTTTTCTCCTCTCTTAGCTGGTGGTGTAGTTGTTATGTATTGGGTTGCTTTATGCAGGGTTAGCAGTTCAAAACCACTAGCATGGAAGAAAGACAGGACTTTCTATTCCTGTGGGATTTGCAGTCTCAGAAACACACGGAGGCAGTTCTACTCTGAGTTGGCATAAACTTTATGGCAGTGAATTTGGAGTTTCAACTAGCTTTTTAACTGTACTACTTTGTTTTTAACTGTGTTTAGTGATTTATCTAAAACTTTATAATATTTTATTCCTTATTTAATTCACTTAACTCAATTTGTTTGTTAAATTACTATATTACTGTGTGTTGTAAAAGTCTTCCATACCTATTTTCTCTCTCCCTTCATTTGTGCACCTATTGATAAATGTATGGTCTACATTATTGATATGTTACTATCCCATAAGACCTTGTTATTAGATTTTCTTTTGCAGAAATTAAGAAAGAAAATCATCTATTGTATTTCCTCACATTTTTACCATTTCCTATCTCATGATTTCTTTTTTTAAATCTATATTTCCATCCAATCTTATTTGTCTTCAATTTAAAATTTTTCTTTGCTCCTCTTTTGCTTATCTGAAAAGTATTTTAATTTCTCAGATTTGGAATCTCTTTCCTGTAGATGCATAATTCTAGTCGACAGTTTTTACTTTCTTTAGCAATTTGATGTTTCCATTCACTGTCACCTGGCTTACAATGCCTCTGATGAGAATCAGAAATCATGCTAGTTTCTTCACCTGCAATGTGTCTTTCTTCTCCAGATGCTTTTAAGATTTTCTTTTTATCTTTCTGTTGTCTACAATTTGCACATAAGGTGCCCAGGTGTGGTTTTCTTTGTAACTTTTCCTGCTTAAGTTTGTTGGAGATGGTTGCATTTGTGGCTTGATGCTTTTCATCAAATTTGTGAAAAGATAGGAATTTTCTTCAAATAGTTTTCCTGTTCCTTCTCACACTTATCTTATTGGTAAACTCTAATTAAACAAAAGCCATCTGTAGTACATTTAGTTTTGTGTTATATAGGTTAATTATTTATCTGCATGTATTTTTGCTAAGACAGGAGATTTCAGGCAGGTCAGGATTTATCTTATTTTTATATATTCTTATAACATACAATTCAAGAAAGCTCAAAATATGCTTGTGAAATTAATGAATTAGTAAATGATAATGATCACCATCTACTGCCTGTTTGCTATGTGTTACATGCTCTTTCAGATACTGTCCTATGAATTATTCATTCCTACCTCACCACAATCTTGAGAAGAAGATAAGATTTACACACATTTTACAGAAGCATAAACAAAATCTGTGGGCTCAACAGACTTGCTCATATTTATATAGTTAACAAGTGTAAAGCTGGGAATGAAACCAGCTCAGAAAATAGAAAAGGTAGACTAGTTTACTAGTAGGCTTGCTTCTCCTTTTCATCCTGTATCATCATTCCATTAATGAGTGGAAAATAAATTGTGGAAATTGAGGAAGCAGATGGCATGATGGTCTTAAGCTGAATGAGCCTAGGTGTGCCCAGCAGGGGTGTGCTCCAACTGAGACAGGCCGAGAGAGGGCAAGGCTGGGGGCGGGTGCCCCATTTGCACCTACTCATGCAGTTTAAGAAGATGGCAACAAACAGTCTTCCCAGTGACATCAGGAAGCTTGTTAGCTGCTGATTCTTACCTATTTTGATTTCTGCAAAATGGATCAATTTTAGCCTCCACTGGGAGAAAGGGCTGAGAAAGAAAACACTTTGCCTACAAATTCTTAGAAAAAGTATTTCCAGAGATATCATGAAGGTAAACAGGGGAGCAGCATTTGGAGTTCATTTTCCCTTATTTGGCTTTTGCTTGTTTTATGTGTATGTGCGGTCCTGTCATTCCTGTGGAGAAAAGAAATCTCTGCTGCCTTAAGAAAATCATGGCTAGCAAATCACATCCTGCCAATCTCATGCTAGTATCTAAAAGTCTAAAGTTGATATTACTTTCCCTTCATATCGTCGATGTATTCGTTGCGCTATATATCTCTCTATCATTCATCTCTTTTTGCAACCTTTAAAATTTATTCCGCTTTGTAGAAAGCTCCAGTATCCCCCCCACCCCCATTGCAATTTATGGCATTTTTAATGCAGCTTGTTAGTGTGCATTTTGGACAATGTCAACCTAATTTCAGGTATTGAAGACAAGTGAAGAATCTTCTTAAGTCCTTAGGAGAAGCTAAAAAGACTATTAACAACCCAAGTCCATAAAAAACATCTGTTCCAGTCATGCTGGTGATTTTTTATTAGTCCTTCAAATCCATAACAAAGATCTCTAGAGCAAGACAAATGTTCTAGTGGAGTGCAATTTCCAATTTCTTAGCTAACCTGATTTTGTTTATTCATACATATGCATGATTCAGTGCTATTTCTGAATACACACACACACAAAGAAGGAGGAAAAGAAACAAAAATACTTTCCGGCGCTCCTTCCTTTTTATATTATTTATATTCCTGAAATGCCCTTGAAATTTCATTTGCTAAGGGAAACTAAACAAATAGTTGCATACTAACAGGGAAATGAGGAATAGCAAAGTAGATAATTTGTAGCATCAAATATTCCTTTTCCAAGGTTAACATTTTCTCTGTGAGGAAACATGAGGAGTAAACAGACCCATCCATCTTAAATGCAATAACTAATAACAATGCCAAATGCATGGAGTGAAAATACCTCAGGATACACGTTCACAGTTCTGCTCCATCACAGCTGAATGCAATCTGCTGTAACAGTAATAGGAGTCACGCTTGTCATATTTCCCCTGATCTCTACAGAAAGACGCCAATGCAGTAGTAATGCACCTTGCTTCGCTTTCTTGCTATCAACATTCGTTTTTGTTCCTGGGGCCTATTACATACTCTGAAAAGTTTACTCTGAAAACAAAAACTTGACAGAACCTGGAGGCCAACATAATGAGCCAGAGACCCAGCACCATCTTTGAAATCAATCCTGACCATAATCTGGAGGAGTGGGTTCACGTTATGAGACCTTATTTGGAACCCACAGGATTGGTCTCCGTGTGGAGCCAGGAAAGCAGCATGGAGGTGGAACTGAATTTATCTGACAAAACACTGTTTCCAACTACCCCGCCAGAAGAGATTGCATGTTGACTCTGACTGCCAATTGAGAACTGGTTTGAAAGCGAGGTACACTGTCATTTAAGTGAGCAAGGCTCAATTAGGGAGCAACTTGTTCAACTTGAGTTTCCTATGGAAAAAGAGGAAGATCTGCAAGTAGCTGTATTGACACAGTGTCCACAATTATACAACGGCGCAGGACCAGGCATCTTGTGGCCTGCGATATCATAAAGTTGCAGGTCGTGGGACCGCTCATCACCTGCTGGGCCATGGGCTTCTGGTGACGCCTCTCATCTACTTTCTGTTCATCAGCAAAACCCCTACAGCTTCCTGTGGGCGTCATGACCTAGCTGGCTGCCACCTCTGGAACTGCCTCCAGTTACACCCTGCTGCTGATGAGGATGATGAGGAGGAGGAGGAAGAGGAGGAGGAGGAAGTGCGTGGAGAACAGTGTGTCCAAGCACATCAGCGACTTCATTCTGCCTTCGGCACCATGGACAGCAATGCGCTCTTCCAGGGAGTGCAGGTGGGGTTCTTTGCCCAGCGAACCCAGCACTCCCTGGACTTTGTGAAGATCTTCGTGTCACAGCGTCTAGTACGGGACCAGCAGGTATCCCTGCCGATGGAGTCTTTACTCTGGCCATTATACGGGAGGCTGTCAGCCTGCCTGTCCACCTCTCCTTGATCTTGGCTGTGGACGGGCATTTGGACAGATCCTGCACTCTCTTCAATGTGGAAGACGATGTCTTTGGAGTGGAAAGTCTCCAACATTATGTGAACTGTCCAAAGTCGATGAGCTTGGCACTCAAGTCGATCCATGTGAAGAGCAAGACACTCCTGACTCAGCTGCAGGCTCCTTATGAAATCCCCACTTCAAATCGCAACCAGTCCCCTGGAGATTGTGGCACCTTCAAGAGAGAACCTATTATGTAAATGCTTATAAGGACCTTCCCCATCCTGACGTTGAGGAGAGAGCTTTGGACATTGGGGTCATGGGGTATGGAGACGTGCAAAGTGGGGATTGGAGGACCACAGCCACTTGCTACAGAATTACAGGAAGCCAAAGGCCCCAGACCCTTTCCTTACATCAGATCACAGCAGCTAAGCTGTAGAGGTGTGGGTTGTATGTGGATATGTGTGGGAATGTGATTCCCTAGTCTCTTCAGCACTGATCCCCATCCAGGGCTAGAAAACCAGGAGACCCAAACGTCTCTCTTCCCAGAAGACAGTTGGTCCTTCCCATTCCTCAGGGCACAGTCATGGTGTAGAATTGTCCCTCGCTGAGGGAAGGAAGGGTCAACATGCTGCTTGCTTCAGTGCATGTTATTGTTGGTGTGTGTGTAATATGTAGGTGTGGACTGATATGGCTTGTATCACTTGAGGCCACCTGCTGTCTCTGTAAATCCTACCTTGTCCACAGCCCTAAGTACCATTTACAGTAAAAGAAATGCTCAGGACGCTGGGGATAGGCTGAGGACAAACACTGCTGTCACTCCAAAGGATTTGTTGTTGTTGTTGTTAAGCAACTGTGGTAATTGCATAATCTGACTTTGTGGAGGAGTGGAGTCTAGCCTGTCAATCGGGTCACAACGTGATGACCTCATTTGGAAGCATCACGGAGATAAATAGCTCACTGGAGGCCAGATACACACTGACACCTCCTTCCAGACATTCCTCATGACAAGCCTGGTGGAGCTACACTGATGTAGCCAGAGCTCAGGAGCTGGAGGAGGCATGTGTATACCCACGTCAGTACTGAGATGGTTTCACCACCACTGGATCCACAAGACTTTCAACCCTCTGGCCTATGATATTCCTGCATTCGGCATCATTGCATGGCTATGTCAGCCTAAAGAGAACTGCATGGACTAGTATCAACATATGGGGTAATATCAGACTTACGGGTTTCATCTGGACTGAGCTAGGGTGCTTTCTTAATGTAAAATTGCTCTTTGATATAAAGTTCTCTCTTACATACATCGAGTGTCCATGAATTGGTTTATCTAGTCCACCCGGAATAACACAGCTAGAAAATCAAGTGTCAAATCTTAACTAACTAGGTGGATTTTTAGAATTTGATCAAATGTACTAACCGTGAGAGATAAAAAATATTTTTTGATAAATTGGACTTCAGCAAAAGAAAATATCCGAGGTGAAGAAATTTGGAAATGGGATAGTGATCGTGGTTGCCCCCCATGATGTACATAATAAATGTAGCTGAATTATATGTGTAAAAATATTGAAATAGTAAATATATATCTATATATATTTACCACCATAATACTTGAACACACACACACACAAAAGCAGTGAGTGCATCCTGCAGGGATTTAGACAACCAATGGTTAAAGGGAATGGAGGAAGAGCACCATTCAGAAAAGAAAGTTGACCTCAAGGGCACAACTAAATTATCTTCACACCTCTTGAAGCACAAGGAAGGTTTCCTTGTTGTGGAACCGTGGGTTCAAAAAGCCAAATCCACAACTGTCTGTGGATGGCATGTCTCAAGGTACAATAAAGACAACAATAGGTCCAAACCTTAAGGTGATGCCCTAGGGAGAACGCTTGCCCAAGTAGCATTGTGTGAAGAGGTCTGAAATCAAGGTATTCAGGGTTGATCTGACATGCACAGGAAATGGTCACTTAGAGATGTACTTCTCCAGGTTTAGCATATGAGTGCGGTAAAGAGGGTTTGCACTTTGAAACCTCCCAGGAATTCTCTATCTCTGCGAGCACTCTGTGCCATTAAAGGGGAATGTACCATTTGCCATATGTTATGTTTTACCCATAAAAGTTCTTTGTATGTTCCTGTGATAACCATGATCTATATGCAAGAGGCAGTAGAGCTGAATCTGAAGTCAACCTGCCTATACGTGACCCTTGGCTTTGCCACTTAGTGCCTGTGATCTGATACCCCCTCATCTAAAAAGTGAGGATAATTATAGTACTGTCCTTATTGGGTGGTCGAACAGATTAAATGAATTATCAGAGCAAAGTGTGAGGAACAGTGCCATGCAAAATATAAGCACAACATAATTGCTGTTATTATTAATCTTATTCCAGGTACTATCTGGTTGCTCAAGAAATCCTGGTGATGCTATTGGTTAAGAAGTTGGACTGCTACCTCCAAGGTCAATGGTTCAAACCCATCAGACTATCCTTGGAATCTGATCCCATAACAATTTACAGCCTTGGAAATCCTATGATTGCTATGAGTTAGAATAATCTCAGGGGGCGTGGGTATGATATAGGATCTATTTGGCTTTCCAAAGTTGTCTCCACTTCATCTTTGTGCTTCAGACCCTATATAGCTTAGGCGAATCTGGCTAATTACAATGACTGAATCCAGACCATGATTGTGGCTTGGAGTTTCAAATTGCTTCTGGTCACCCAAATCTATGTTAAAATTTTTTTATCTGGTCGATCTAACAGAGCCTAATTAAATGAGGTAACTTACACAAGAGGGTTAAAACAGAATTGCCATAATGGAGAGATGAACAAAGTTGCAGATTTATTACAAATTCTCACAATATTCTTCTTGATCTATGTGTCCTACCACTCCTCTAAGATGCTGAGTAGAGGACCCAGTTAAGCCTGTTGCTCTTCACTTTGACGCCATATCTAACGCAGGCCTTTGGAATGGCTAGTTGGACCTTATGGCTCCTCTTCCAACCATGACTCATGAAGAAGCCATTGAAGCAGAGAAACCTCATGAAGGAGAAATTTCTGTGAGCTTTGCCATGTAAATGCAGGGATGATGAGCTAATTCTATGAGATAGAACATATGTAATTTACTTATTACAGTGCCTGGGACATAATACTGCCATCGACTGAATGCCAACTCATAGCAACCTTATAAGACAGAATAGAACTGTCTCTGGGTTTCTGAAACTTTACATCTTTATGGGAATAGAAAGCTTCTTCTTTCTCCCACCGAGTGGCTGGTGGTTTTGAACTGTTGACCTTGAAGTGAACAGTCCAACATGTAACCCACTATGCCACCAAGGCTCTCAGACATAATACTCTTATTCACTGCCATCATATCAATTCCAGCTCACATTGACACAATAGGACAGAGTAGAACTCCTCTGTGCATTTCTGAGACTGTAAATCTTTATAGACATAGAAAGCTTCATCTTTTCCCAGTGGAGCAGGTGGTGGTTTCAAACTGCTGATCTTGCTGTTAACAACCCACTATTCCACCAGGGGATACAGAACCTAATAAGTAATTATTATTTTACCCACTGGGTTACGTGCAAAATAAATCACTTTAGGGTATCTCCTGGGATTCATGAGTCTACAGCATACACGAATTCCCAAACAATGCCTGATATGTGGCAGATATTTACTGGATTCGACTATACCTCTCTCTTGGCTCCAAATTAAATCACTGTCTCAGAGTGTGAGACTAAGTACTCAATTATCACATATAGATTTCTTTCTGAAATCTTCAATGTTAGGACTTCAAAATTACTTGCTAAAAAGAACGTGTTTAAGTGGAGAAAGATATACAATAAAGTGTACCTATTCTGTAAATCCATCTATCTATACACAACTGACATTTGACAAAGTAAAAAAAAACATTAAATAGGAAAGAGACAACTTCTTCAACAAATGCTACTTGCATAATTGGATTTCTATCGGCAGAAGAATGAAACAGGACCCATAGTTCGCCACATGCACATTAATGAATCCAGAATGGATCAGAGACCAAGATGTAAATCCCAGTTATACAAATTATCAATGATACAATTGGGACAAACAAAAGCCTAATGCAGGGCAGGCCCATACTACCAAACATAATAAAGGACGCTCACCTGGTAAAAGACAAAACAGATCACTGACACCTACTAAAAATGAGACACTTATGAGCATCTAAAAACTTCCTCCCAAGGGTGAAAAGGAACACAGAGATTAGCCAATTTTTTTTTTAGCAATGAAACAATGGCCAAGGGGCTAATTGCTTAAATACCTCAGTAAGAAAAAAAATCCAATTAAAAAGTGGGAAAAACACTTGAACAGACAGTTCACCAAAAGAGATAGATAGAGATAGAGATAGAGATAGAGAGAGAGAGAGAGAGAGACTGAAATAGTTAGCAACCACCTGATTAAGTGCTCATGATCACTAGTCATCCAGAAGACACAGATAAAAACGATAAGATATCGCTTTACATAGACAACGATAACCCAATTCAATCACACACACAAAACAACAAATTCCGGAGAGAATGTGGAGGGTTTGGAACTCTTATACACTGCTAATGGACTTGTAAACATGTACAACCATTGTAGAAAGTGATGTGGTGCTACCTAAAATAACTCAGAATGGAAATACCTTATTACTCAGCAATACCCCTGATGAGTAGATGCCCCAGTGAAGCAGGAGATACAACATAAACTGATTTATGCCCTCCCATGTTCATTGCAGCAGAGTTCACAACATTGAGAAGCTAGAAACAGCCCAAATGCCCATCAGTAGAAAATAGATACAGAAACTGTGGTACGTATACATGATGGGATACTATGGATCCCTAAAACAATGATGAAAGCAAAAAAACATCTCATGACATGGATAAACCTAGAAACCATCATGCTGAGCAAAGCTAGTCAACCACAAATTTATATAAGAGGGGTTACTCCACACCCCCCAAAAAAACAGAAAAGACTCCACTGGGCAGAGTTTGCATAGTTTGAATTCCCCCCCCCCCCCGCCGCCCCTAGGAAAGCATCCTGGAACTCACTTTGAGTTAGTGCACCCAGTGGCATCAAGTGGGAAGTTTCTGGTCACAGTGAATTATTTTATAAAAACAGTTTCACTCAATCTTTTTTTGTGTGTGTGATGGCCAATTAAAGAGAACAGCGTGAGGCTATGAAATTTTATGTCCTGCTTGGGGAAAATGCTACAGAAACTGTTGTGATGTTGAACACTGCTTACAAGGACAGCAGTAGGGGAAACGAATGATTTTTGCATTTCCAAAAGGTGAAATGTAAATTGATGACAAACCTCATTCTGGAAGTCTGTCAACTTCCCCAATATGCCAAGATGTTGACAAAATTCATGTACTTGTGCTCCAAGACCAATGACGAACCATTGAAGAGATGGGGAGCTATCTGGACTCTCTTGGAGCTTTGTTCAGCAAATTTCAATGAAAAATTTGGGAATAATGAGGGTTACTGAGAAATTTGTGCCTCGGATTCTGACTGACCAAGAAAACAAGCATTGAGTGGAAACACGCCCTGCTTTGAAGGAACAGCTCTGAAGCGACCCAGATTTCCCCCCCAACGTCATTAGTGGTGCCCAGAAATGGTGCTGTTCTTATGACCCTGAAAGCAAACATCAGTCAATCAGTGGAAGACCCCCTCATCACCTCACCCAAAAAAAGCTCATCAAGTGAAATCAAAGATCAAGATGATGCTTATTTGTTTTTCTTTATATCAGTGGGATAGTGCATTTTGATTTCATTCCACCAGGTAAGACTCTTCATCAAGCACTCTGTTTAGAGGTTCTAAAAAGATTGCATAACAGTGTGCAACAAAAAAGGCCTGATTTGTGGCAGATGCGGGACTGGTTTTGCCACCATGACAATGCACCTGCTCATGCAGCCATCTCAGTGTGCCAGTTTGGGGCAAAAAATAGCATGCCTCTCTTGCCCCGTTCACTTTACGCACTTGAGCACAGTCTGTGCAACTTCTTTTTTGTTTCTGTGAATGAAGAGGGACATGAAAGGACAGCGATTTGATGACATAGAAGAGGTGAAGAAAAAAATGAGGGAGGTGCTGTCAGCCATCCAAACAGATGAGTTTGAAAAATGTTTCCAAGAACAGAATCTGACAAGCAGATTTGATAAGTGTACTAGGTATAATGGAGAGTACTTTGGAGGTGATAAGGTTGATTTGTTAAAAAAAATTAAATGCATAGCACTGAGGGGAAAATTGGATTTTTGTTGGAGGGCCCTCTCGTGTATGACATGAGACCTCTACTGTAAGGATGAAACCAAAGGCAGGCACCTGACCGCAGGTCATTAATCTTCTCTTCTGGACTCCCACGCAACAAGGTGGTGTCCTGCCTAATGCTCATCATGGTCCACGCTTCACCCCCTTATTTGTCCATCTTAAAAATCACTTCAACAGAGGAAGCCTCACTTTGGCTGGGATCAGTTTCTCATGTAGGGAGAGAAGGAGAAGATCAATTCATTCCTGCTATATAACATTGTTCTATGGCCCTCCCATAACAACCGACACTCATACAAGGGAACCTAGTAAACCCTAATGGAAATCTAGGTCCGGAGATCAAGGGACAGGTATGTCTGTCTCTGTTGGTGGCTAACCCAGGTGAGACAACCTGTATTAGGTAAAATGCCTAACATAACTTAGATCGGCCCTCAAGAGGAGAATGCATTTGGTAATCTATTCCTATGTAGGCCCTTTTGACCTACTTTCTATCTAGCCTTTGGTGGCACAGGGCATATGCTCTACACAAAGAGGACTCTGGACTCTGTCCTTGTGAGGTGCATAAGATTCTTCATAGGCTCTGATTTGGAAACCCCACTAAATGATTTGGACTTTACCGTAAACTCACCTGTAGTACACAAGGAACTAAAGCACTCCCTTGGACTGAAAGCTAAAACACCCTACTAGAAGAAGTAGAAAACTGCTCTCCCAAGGTGGTGAGTTTGGAGGTTGCTGGACTTTGGTTTGGGTCTCTTGTTTGGAAGCTTCCCAGGGAACAGTGATTTGGGACTACCATATATTTGATGCTGAGCACCCAGTTTGCAGCTGTTTGATGGCATGTGCTAGTCTAGAAGGCATGTCTGCCTTTGTGAATGACAGTTACCTCCCACTCTCATTGTAGTTTCCAGTTACTTGAGTTTTTTATCTGTGCAGGTTAGCAATCCATTATTTTTGGTCTAAAAACATCCTCTACATGTATACTTTCCTTTTCTAAACAGTACGTTTAATTCTTCAATTTGGTTGTTGTTGGGTACCATCGAATTGACTCTGACCCAGAGTGGTCCTATGTACAACAGATTGAGATGCTGCCTGGTCCTGTGCCATCTTCACAATTATCCCTATGCCTGAGCCCATTGATGCAGTCACTGTGTCAGTCCATCTCCTTGATGGCCTTCCTCATTTCACTGCCCCTCTACTTTATGAAGCATGATGTACTTCCCAGGGATTGGTCTCTCCTGACATTATATCCAAAGTATGTAAGAGAAAGAAATGACACCCTTGCCCATTAGGAGCCTTCTGGCCATACTTCTTCTAAGACAGATATGTTTGTCCTTTCAGTAGTCCATGCTACTGTCAATGTTCTTCTCCAGCACCACAATTCAAATGCATTAGTTCTTCTTGGGTCTTCCTTAGTCAATGTCCAACTTTCACAGGCAGATGTTGCAATGGAGAATACCGTGGCTTGGGTCAGGTGCACCTAACATTGAGGACTAAGGTGACCCATACCCAAACCATGCTATTCATTACATTCTTTAATATTGACTAAATTAATGCTCGATCAATAGAATGACCATATGCCCTATGGTGATGATTTATAATGTTCCTCAATAAAAGAATAATGATGTATCCAATGTGGACCATGGATATATATAAACTATAGATATATGAATGGATCTTGAGCTCGCACTCAATCATAGCCCTAAACTGAAAACAACTAGTTCATATGAAGTGGCCCTACTTGAGCTCATCCTCCTGAAGAAAAATCTGAATATACGCACGGTATTGTTAAGTGTGGTAAAGAAATCAGGTGGTGCTGGCTGTCGGAGAGAATAGCACCTGGGCTTTTCTTACATAAGCAGCCATCTAAATGAGGTGACAACAAAGTACACATGGAAGAAGTACACCAACACACCAGCATGTGTGATCCAAGGACTGTAAATCATAACATTCAAGTCAGGAAGAGGGAATGGTATTAGAACTTAAATTCTGAGTACCCATTTTTCAGAAGGCTACAGATGACAGTGGAAGCCCCCAAACCATTTGTAGGGCCCTCACTTTGAGTAAGCCTCTGTGAATCCCCTCTGACTTTTGGGGATGTGAATAGTCTTTCGATCAGACAGTGTTCACTGAGAAGTGAATTAATGCAGATGTAGTTAGGCTGAAATTTAGCGCCTTATCATTTGTTCTCCCTTTGACCCATTTTACATTTGTTCTAGTTTTTATTTTCTGTTCTCTTTTCAACTGAGGCTTTCATTCTGTTATTGGGTGTTGGCTTTGTTGTTGTTGCTGCTGTAATTTGGGGTATTTTTGGTTCTGTTTTTAGATGTTTTTCTCTATATTGAACCCAGGATAGGTAAATCTATAAAGATAGTAACTGGAGTAATAGTTGGTGTTATGGCCAGAGACGTTGGCAGGAATAGGGAGCTAGTAATAATGAGGACATTCAAAAATGGTCTGAACGGATTGTGGTGGTGACTGTGAACACTTGATGTGATTGGACTATTGAATTGTATGTCAACAAATGTGAATCACATGCCAAAAACCTGTTAAAAATGAAGAGTAGATAATTTGTTAAAGTTCACTGCAAATTAAGGAAACATTCAATATATTTAAGTATGCTTATTTAATTGCTATCTATTTGTTGCATATAATTATATTGGGAGACCAAAGATTCATTTGATTCCTTACTTCTCAAGGAATTTATAGTCTATTAGATCAATTGATGTCTATTCTAATGAAAATGTAAGATTATCGGGATAATATAAATAATATCATTGAAACTAAAAGCAATTATACAGACGTTAACTAGTCAGTCATTTTACAAAGATGCTGTTCTTGTTCCTAGGGGAAAATGGTGTTGGTGTTGTTACACAGGACTAAATACCGTCCAAGTCCGACCGTCTGTTGCCCCACGAGTTGCCGGTTTGAGCTCATTGTGGCAGCCACTGGGCCAGTCCTCACCGAGGCTCTTTTTCAGCATGATGTCCTTCTCCAGGGACCAGTTCCTCCTGAGCACATGCTCAAAGTATGTGAAGTATGTGAAATAAAGTCTTGCCAGCCTCTCTTCTAAGACACATTCTGGTTTTATACTTGTAGACATTATGAGATGATGCTGTTGCTGTCCGGGAGGTACTGTCATGTCCATTCAGATTCAGAGTGACCCTGTGAACAACAGAACAAAACATGGCTCTGTCTTGTGCCATCCTCACAACTGTTATGCTGAATCCCATTGTTGTTGCCATTGTATCAATCGTCTTGTTAGGAATCTTCAACCTTCTCACTGACCCTGTACTTTTTCCAGCATGCATAGGTGGCAATTGTAAATTGCTTGGAGCAGGTACACTTTAAGCATCAAAGTGACATCTTTGGTTTTTAAATCTTTAAAGAGGTCTCTAACAGCACATTTACACAATTTAATGGCAATATGCCATTTGATTTTGTGATGGCTGCTTCCATGAAGAATAAGATGGATAAAGAGATCAAAGGAACAGAAAGATGCTTATATACACAGACACAAGGGTAAGTCCAAAGTATTACTACTACCGCTCAAATTCATATATGCACGAGTTCATTCCAAATAAAATGTGTTTAAAGATCTCTCTGTAATCAGTGGATGGCTGCAGACAAGTTCTCTTGTCTTCATCTCAGTAAGAAGCTTTCAAAAAATGATAGTAAAATAAGAATGTGGCGCAATGATCATATAGCTCACATAACTGATGTTTCCATCAGTCTCCTCAGGACAAGTCTTATATTTGCCAATGTTATCCAGAGAGCAGGGTACAAGAAAAACAGTGGCTCCCTAGAAGACCTTCTGAATCAGTTCAATTCAGGACAGAACGGTCTATTCATGAGGTTATGGTAACTGTTTCACTGAATTCCAAAGGGTTAGTAATCTCCGTAGATTTTCTCAAATGAGACAGGAAATTCCTGCGAGCTTATCATGAAGAAATTCTCAGAAAATGAAATTTGTGAGAAAAGGGCCAGGAAAACTGCCCTGAGAAATTATTTTCACCACAATAATGCACCTGCTCATTCTTCAAGGATAGGAAGGGCTTTGTAGTGATAGTTTTGTTGAGAAACCTACTCTATTCACTGTATAGTCCTAAAATTGCCACCTTTAAGCATTGTTTTGTGTCCCAAACTCAAAGATCACTTAAAAGGAACACAATGTGATTCTTTTGAGGATAAAATACCTACCATTTAATGTGATGTAAATCAAAGAGAGGCAAATTCTTCAGGGAAGTGTTTGAGAGACCAAAATACTACCTTCAGAAAGACCAAACTGGGGGGAGTATTGAAAAAGAACAGCTTCTTCCATTTGGGCTTTTTCACTTCTGAGCTACGTGGTCACTTGTTTATCATCAAGCCTTTAAGACTCCAGACGCTATACCTTTTGATAGCTGGGCACCATCACTTTCTTCACCACATTTGCTTATGCACACATTTTTCTTCAGCAATCGTGTCGGAAAGGTGTGCATCATGGAATGCCAATTTAATAGAGCAAAGTGTTCTTGTATTGAGTAAGTACTTGAGTTGAGGTCCAATGCCTGAATACTAACCTGTGAGACCACGAGGTGTCGAAGGGATCAGGTATCAGGAATCAAAGAACAAAAAATCATATCATTGTAAATGAGGGTGAGGGCAGAGTGGAGACCCAAAGTTCCTCTGTAGGCAACTAGACACCCCATTACAGAAGGGTCATGGAGAGGAGACAAGAAAGTCAGGGTGCAGGGTAGCAATGATGAAACATACAACTTTCCTCTAGTACTTAAATGCTTCCTCCCCCAATTATCATGATCCCAATTCTACCTTACAAAAATGGCTAGACCAGAGGATGTACACTGGAATCCAGGACAGATGATCCCTTCAGGACCAGTGGTGAGAGTGGTGATACCGGGAGGGTGGAGGGAAGGTGGGGTAGAAAGGGGGAAGCAATTAAAAGGATCTACATATAACCCCCTCCCTGGGGGATGGACAACAGAAAAGTGGGTGAAGGGAGACGTCAGACATTGTAAGATAATGCATAATAATAATAATTTATAAATTATCAAAGGCTCATGAGGGAGGGGGAGTGGGAAGTGAGGCGGGGGAATGAGGAGCTGATATCAAGGGCTCAAGCAGAAAGCAAATGTTTTGAGAATGATGATGGCAACAAATGTACAAATGTGCTCAACACAGTGGATGGATGGATGGATTGTGATAAGAGATTAAGTGTATCCAATAAAATGATTAAAAAATAAAAGATTCTTTTTAATCATTTTATTGGGGGTGTGTACAATTCTTATCACAATCCATCCATCCACCCATTGTGTCAAGCACCTTTGCACATATGCCGCCATCATCATTTTCAAAGCATTCTCTTCCTACTTGAGCCCCTGATATCAACTCCTCATTTCTTCCTCCTTCCTTCTCTGCCCGCCCTCCCTCACAAATCCTTGATAAGTTAGAGATTACTATTTCCATATCTTACATCATTATCTGTCACCCCTCACCCACTTTTCCATTATTCATCCCACTGGGAGGGGGTTATACCTTGATCCTTGTGATTGATTCTCTCTTTCCCCCCCACCGTTCCCTAAACCTCCTGATATCTCTACACTCATTCTTGGTCCTCAGGGGTTTGTCTGTCCCAGATTCCCTGTGTTTGGTGCTCTTATCTATAGCAGTGTGCATATTCTGGTCTAATCCATTTTGTAAGGATGAATTGAGGTCATAATAGTAGGGTGAGGGCAGCATTAAAGAACTAGAGGAAAGTTGTGTGTTTCATCGGTGCTATACTGCACTCTGACTGGCTCATCTTCCCTGTAACTCCTCTGTGAGGGGATGTCCAATTGTCTACAGATGGGCACTGGGTCTCCACTCCATGACACACACCCCACTCCCATTCACATTGGCTATGATTTTGTTCTGGGTCTTATATGCCTGATACTGATCCTATAGACACCTCATATTCACATAGGAAAGTGTGCTTCCTCCATGGGGGCTTTGCTGATTCTCAGCTAGACGGGCGCTAGTTTATCTTCAAGCTTTTAAGAGCCCAGATACTATATCTTTCAATAGCCAGGCACCAGCAGCTTTCTTCACCACATTTGCTTATGCACCCTTTTTGTCTTCAGCAATCATGTCTGGAAGGTGAACATCACAGAATGCGGGGTTGTTAGAACAAAGTGTTCGTGTGTTGAGGGAATACTTGAGTTGTCCATCTGCAACTGTAATTCTTAACATACAGATATGAGTACATAGTTCTATGCTCTCTCTCTCTCTCTCGCTCTCTAATATATATATGTATACATACACATGTACATGCCTATATTTAGACCTCTATAAATGTTGTTTGCCTCCTGGGTCTTTATTTCTTTTACTTTACTATTGTTCCAATATCATGCCCAGCCTTCATTCAGGTTTAGTACTTCCTCACTGCTACATTGCCCTTCATTAAGCTCTACTAGCATCCTATGAAGCCTTCCTTCCTTCCATTGATTTTAGTTCACTTGTTCCCTTGTCCCTGGGTTGGTTTACCCCCATCTCTTCCTTTCTCCTGCCTCCCCTTCTTTCATATCCCCCTGGAACTATTGATCCCATTCTTTTCATCTCTGAATTATTTATCCCGCCTGTCTTATCTAAATAGACATGCAGATTCATTAATAAGTGAAAAAAACAGACAAAGCCAAATAAAACAAAAAAGGATGTCAAAACCAACAAAACAACAGCAACCAAAATAACGATAACAAAAAGAAAGCCACTGACAAAAATTGAAAAGCTTATAAATAGTTCAAGGTCTTTTTGTTGGCTTTTATGAGTGTGTTCCAGTAGAGTGATGCGGTGCCACATTCTGTCTCCAAAGTCTATTTTTGGTATTCCCCAGGGGTTTCATCACTCTGCTCCCCCTGCTGCTCTGCTACATGCCCCCAGTGCCTTGCCCCAGTGTGATACACCCAGATCGTGCACTATTCCCACACTGCGTCTCCAGTGCTGTCCCTCACAATGCCATGGTTCAGCGATGGACACCTTGTCCTGTGGTGGTACCAGCCCTACAGTCTTCCTCGTGCATTGTCTGCTCTGAGCAGAAACATCATGCTTGGGGCTTGGTGGACCAGGATGTCCTCTATTTTAAAATTTTGTTTAATAAAGATTTCTGTGGTTTTGTTGCTAAGAAAATCATCAGAGAAGCTGGATGTGGCATCAGGATTAGAAAAAGGCCTATTAACAACCTGCAATGTGCAGATGACACAGTCTTGCTTGCTGAAAATGAGGAAGATTGAGGCACTTGCTGATGAAGACAGCCTTCAAGATGGATTACCACTCAAAGCAAGGGGAACAAAATTCTCACAACTGGACCACTAGGTAACGTCATGATCAGTGGAGAAAAGGTTGACGTTGTCACCAATTTTGTCTTGCTTGAATGCACAATACAATCAATGCTCAGGGAAGCATTAGTTAAGAGATCAAAAGTCATATTGCATTAGATAAATCTGCTGCACCAGACTGCTTTAGATTATTGAACAGCAAGGATGTTACTCTCAGAACTAAGGTGCGCCTGACCCAAGCCATGGTATTCTACGTTACATCATATGCATGTAAAAGTTGGACATGGAATAAGGAAGACCATAGAAGAGTCTATGCACTTGAATTGTAATGCTGGAGAAGGATATTGAAAGTACCATGGACTGCTAAAAGGACAAACAGATCTGTATTGAAAGAACTACGATCAGAGTGCTCCTTAGAGGTAAGGAGAGCGAGACTTTGTATTACACACCGTGCGCATATTGTCAGGAGAACCCAGTCCCTGGAGAAGGAACTGGTAACGTGTTTACTACAGTGGAAGGGCAGAGAGAAAGAGGAAGGCCCTCAAAGATGAACTGACACAGTGGCTGCTTCAAAGTGTTCAGGCCTAGGAACCATTGTGAGGCTGGCGCAGGATCGTGCGTTGTTTGTTCTGTTGTGCATCCGGTCACTATGGGTCAGAGACAACTTGATGGCACCTAACAACAACAAGGTTTTGTAGCAGTGTTTCATTTTTTTAATTTACTCTCATCTAAAAAGTTATGGATGGAAATATTTCCCCCCAGAATATGTGTTATAAATCCTTGCCTCCTGGCTGTGTTTATAATCCTATTTGGAAATTGTCTTTGTTATGCTAATGAGGAGGAATTGGTGTAGGGTATGTCATCAGTCAATCTCTTCTGAAATATCAAAAATATAAAATAACAAATGAGAGAAGCAGGAACGGGGCATGTTACGTCACTGCCTGTGGGTCAATACTGACTTACAGCGACCCTGCAGGACAGAGTAGAACTGCCCCTGTGGATTTCTGAGACTCTAACTCCTTACAGCAGGAGACAGCCCACCTTTCTCCCACCCTTCACTCTTAACCTCTCAAATTGACAAACGATTATGTAACTACCACAACCATCGAGTTCATTATGACTCATGGCCACCCCATGTGTGTAAACACAGAGCTCTTTGCTAGTCTGTAGTCTCAACAGAAGCAAAACTGAATACTACTCAGCCATAAAAACAAACTATTGATGTATTTGAATTTTTTAATATCTATGTAACCCATTACCTCTCAATGAAATTTAAAATATGTACAATATCAGAAATTGAAAATTATTAAGAAAAAAATAAAGCAAGTAGAGGCCAGAGGAACTGCAAAGTTGGCTGTGATTTTACATAAGGTGATGTAAGAGGTCCTCTTCTATTTGGGGAATAAATAGGAAGGAAGCAGTTAACCCTGGGGTAAGTGGGGGGGAGTGTTCTAAAGGGAATGATACCAAGTGCAACCGTGAGGCAAGAACACACTTGTCTGGCTTAAAGAACAGCAAGGGCGTCAGAGTGGCTCGAGTGTCATGGTCAAGGATGCAGTGTAAGGAAATGAGGTCAGAGGATGGCACGGCCCACACATGCAGGGCTTATGCATTATACAATCTCTGAGTTTGACCTTTAGTGAGATAAGAAGCCATGGGAAGGTGTGTAGCAGAGAACTGGCAAAATCCTTTACAAGGAGTCACTCTGGTTGTTGTGATGAGAATAGACTTGTAGGTCGGAGAAGCCAGGGCAAAAGCAGGAAGATTTGCATGGGAGCTTTTTTCAGTGGCGCAAACAAAAGGAACAACATTGGTGAAAACTGCCCAGGTTCTGGACACATTTTGCCAGCAGAGCCAACGGGATTTGTATGGAGTGTGAGACAGGAGGGAAAGGAAGCAGGGTGGTGCTGGTTCTCAGTTTGAAGACCGTTAGAATTGCAACCCAGCCAGCGCAGAACTGGTTCTGAATGAGCCAATACTCAACCACCATAGTGACTGCCTTCTTTCCAGAGTCCCACTGAGAGTCACTGTTGACCCTGCCCCGGCCAGCTCAGCCTGCGTACAGCACCATCCCCTCTCAGACTCACCTCTATGGAATATACCTTCCCCACTCCGCTGTCTCTCACGACAGTCCCTTTGAATCAAAGCTAGCTCCTGCCTTCTGTCTAGTATTTTGGATTTGATATTCCTTTCAACTGTCTGGTCCTCAGCCCCAACTTTGCCCTTGCATTTTGAAATCATTCTTTTTCTAAAATTGTAAGTACTGACCGCTTAGCCTTTGCCTCAAATCCCAGAGCTAGCAAGACACCTTGACAGTGTAAATGAATGTAGAAAAGGCCAGAAAGCTGGAAGATTGATTAGATCGAACTGTGCCCCCATCCTGGAAGCTCCACCAAAGGTCAGGTGGGGCTGTACTAGAGCCCACACGCTGTTTCCAAAACCATAGTCTAAAGAAAGTTACATAGTTTTCTAAGTTGTCAACCCAGAGGTAGGTACTTTTTCCTAATTGGTACACTCTAAATAAATGTCTTTACACAGGCACCTTTTTTGAATTTCCCAAAGACCCTATATGTACAAAACCAAACTTCCCAGTTGTATAATCCAAATCCAAAGGAGAGAATAGTATCAGAGCTTAAATTATGAGGTTTGGATGTGCAGAAGGTTATGGATAACAGTGGAATCCCGAAATACATTTGCAGAATCTACAAAGGGAATAAGTCTCTGGTGATTTCTCTCTAACCATAATTGAGGGATGGGAATAACCTGGTGATCAGACAGAAACATTGGAGAGATGACTAAAATAAATTAAAATGATCTCTCTGACTGGAACGGCTAAAATCTTCTCACTTGATCTCCCTCTGATACACTTTGGACTTGATCTAGTTTTTAATATTTTCTATGGGTTTTATTTTTCATATTGAGGTTTATTTCTATTGTAATTTGTCATTGTGGGTAGCCTCCTTAATCTTTGGTAGGTGTTTTTCTATGTTTTGGGATATATGAAACCCAGGGTCATAAATTTATAGGTCCAACAGAGTACAGGATGGGTGTGGGGTAAGGCGGAGCTGGTGTCAGAGAGCTCAAGTAGGAAGAAAAAATTTTGAAACTGATTTTGGTAGCAATTGTACAATACTGCTTGATGTGAATGAACTATGGGATGGTATGATGTACAGATTAGCTCCTAATTAAATGGTTTTGTAAAAATCCTAAATTCACTGTCATTGAATCCATTGTGGCTAACAGTGACCCTATATGGAATTTCCATAAATCCCAATGAATGCAGTCTTATCTTTCTCCCAAGGAGCAGCTGATGGGTGTAAATCACCAACCTGTGGTGAGTAGGCCAAAACCTAACCCGCAGCCATTAGGGTTCCTTGTATGCACAAGAGAGTCCCAATTTCAAAGCCAGCCAAGCATAACGCAGATTCACAAAGGGTGAACTTCTGCCCCGCCCCTCCACCCTCCCCTTCCCCCACCTAGAAACAACAATAAGAACCTTAACAGAACACCTTAGACAGCTGTCTCTCTTGGTTACAATTATGGTAAAGTTTAAGGTAAAAGAAGAAACCAAGCTTTATTAATCTGCAGCTATCAGAGGCAGTGTTCCTAGGTAGCGTCCCTTGTCTTGTCTCACGTCGGTGGGCCAGTGTTTCTTTTCCATCTAGAAGTGCAAACAGCATTTGCTTATTTCTACTGAACACGGTTCCCTTTTCTCTGATGTTGTCGCGATTGAACCTGAGTGGTTGACATAATTGTGCGATGCATAGCTGGTGAACGTTGAACTTTGCACAGTAACTGGAGATCTGAGCAGATAGAAACATCTGACAAGAGTTTGTACTTGACAACAGCATCCTAGCATCCTTCTCTTCTGAATAATAATATAGCCAGTTCAACACTCCTCGGGTTTCCTGCCGCTGCAATGTTAAATGCAAGTGTCGCTATGACCTAACTCTTTATTTGGTAAGAAGACAATTAATTTGTGGCCAGATACATTAATTGTTCTTAATTCACATTTGACCATTCTGTTTGGTCCCCAACCTCTGATCCCACTTGTACATGAGTATCTTCCTCTCAGTGAAGTACATCATGCCCTGAAATGCAGCTGCTCCCTGCTGACACCGACTGGGACTCTTCCTACCACCAGAGCTACGCCTGCCTCGGAACACACCAATGAATGAAAGACAGAGTTTGAGTCTCCATCTCTTTATTTGTAATGTCAAATGGCTGGAAAAGATGTGTTCTAAGATGCCAAGTAGGAGCTTATAAAACTCCAATCATTCCTGCTTCAATTTTCCAACATATTCTTCTGGCAACTTAAAGGCAAATGCTAAAGAAAAAGCTCCCGAAACTCCACGGTCTTTGGAAGCTTCTTTTAAGCCAGTACTCCGTAAGTGAACAACTGTAGAGACCAGGCATGTGGCCCTGCAGGGATTTCCTCAAACAGCTCAAACAATCTGCAGATTCAATAATTCCAGTCAATATTTTGCAACACATCCCACCCCTGCCCTTTTATTTTTTTACCTTTATCTCTAGACTTCATATAATTTTTTAAAAGAAATCCACCTCCAGGGTTCTGGCTTGTTTGCCTGAAATTCACTTACTTTATCGTCGAGAAACTCAGTGGGGTACTGTAAAAGCACTGCTTGAAAAAAAAATTAAGCCATTTAGTCTTTTTCTAGCTTTTAAGTAAAGCCACTGATCTTAGCATGGTGAGGCTATCAATGCATTCAAGCAGACAGGAACTGTTTAAGTAAGCACTTAGAACAAAATCTTTATACATTTTATACTTGGCACATTTTTGAAGATTATATCCTTTAGTAGCCATTTTCATGGATGTAGAAGTTGTTGTTAGATGCCATCCAATCAGTTCCAACTCTCAGTTGCCCTACATACGAGAGAAGGAAGTTCTGCTTGCTTCTTCACCATCCGCACAAGCCTGGCTAGGCTTGAGGCCATTGTCACAGCCAGCCTGTCAGTTCATCCCATTAGGATTCTGTGTGTTTGTTTTTCACATGCTCTATAAATTGGCACAATATTACTTGACCTTCTACCAATTTTCTCTGTCTGCCCACAAGGCTGAATTCGAACCAGTGGTTAGAAATGGTAGTTAGAAATATTTTACTACCCTCGTTTCCATCAACAAAAATAAGCAGGGATTAGTAAGGTCTTTGCTTGTTTTTAATCAAGAAAAGTATTTGTGAAGTGTAAAAAGTGTGATGTGATGTGGCTTCTGACCTCCTCTGAGCTCTTCAGAGGGGAAGAGGAGAATTGCCATCATCTCCATCAAATACCTGAGACGGATTCCTATGAAGTGGCAGACAGACTTGCCTCCACCCTCCAAACCCCTTACTTTTTCTGACACCAACCATTCCTACCATATCACTCAGCTGGGTTCAGTAATTCACTGTAATGGCCACATAGAATTCAGGAAATACCAGCAATTATGACATTTATTAAGGTTATAATTCAGATGAGAAATGCTCGGGGTACTGTTATTCAGTCAGGTCAGCCTCGTCTCTGCCACGCTTGCCGGTAGGTCTCCCTCTGGCCCTCAGTCTCTTGACCTGGCTTCTCCCCTGTGAGTGCAAGGTTAAAACACTCTTTAGGCCTTTAGGCCAATAAAGGCCCAAAGAGCATGCTGCCCCACCACTAACCTCAGTCACAGGTTCTCCGTTCAAGGTCTGTAGGTCAGCAAACCTGAATCCCCCAATTTAGTGCCTGGGGGTACCCTACTCCATAAGCCAGCCTCCTGTTCAAAATCACTCAGCTTTGTGTGCTGGGAAGTCCCACCATTCGGGGACTGCGAAGTCCACCATGCTCTGCCCTGGCTCTCAGGTCTGCTGCTGCCACTCCTCCATAGCTCCTCTAATGTCACAGATACCTCCTGGATCAAGGAGGCTCCGTGCATAGGGATCTTGTAGTCCTAGATATCTTCTCCACTTCTGGCTCATTTCCCTTTCATGCTTCTGAGATGACTCATTTTATACCCAGAAGGATGACAATTAGCCCTGTTAATGGTCACTCACAATTGGATCTGATCAATATCTTCCCCCACCTTCTCTTGCCCAGACCCATGAGGAAAAAGGGTGCTCGGTAGGAGTAACAAAGGTGGTAGCTAGGAGATCATAATAAATAAAGTCACCGCACTTCAAATAGACTGTAACTACACATGGAATGAGGGATATCACTGTTGGTGTCAGATGGAGCTTGGCTTCAGGGGAATATTAGAAATACATTTTTGACTATACAAAAGCATTTATCTGGATGAAGCATAATGAATTTTGGATATCATTGCAAATAATGGAAACTCCAGACATTGAATTGCACTCATGTGGAACTTGTAACATATGATGGAATGCCCCGCCACCAGCCCCCCCCCCAAAAAAAAATAAACAGAAAAAAGTTCTACTGGTGGAGCTTTCTTAGTACACATTTTTCCCACTGGACAAGCATCTGGAGCAACTCACTCTGGGTCAGTGCACCGAGTGGTGTCTCCTGGGAAGATTCTCTCTGGCCGCAGTCAATTTTTTCGTAAAAGTAGTTTCACTTAACCTCGGTTTTTTTGTTTGTTTGTTTGGTGATGACTGATTTGAGAGAATAGCATGGGGTTGTAAAATTTTGTTTCTTGCCTGGGAAAAATGCCGCAGAAACTGTTGTGATGTTCAACACAGCTTACAAGGACAGCACTATTGGAAAAGCTCAAGTGTACGGATGGTTTCCACATTTCATAAAAGGTGACATGTCCTTCTTCAGGGTGTCGGTCAACTTCTCACATGGACAAAAATGTCAACGAAATCTGTGCCCTTGTGCTCAAAGACTGATGACAGACCACTGAGGAAATGGGGACATTAGCTGGACTCTCTTGGAGTTGGGTTCACTGAATGTTACTGAAGATTTTGGAATGAGAAGGGTCACTGCTAAATTTGTGCTTCTGGTTCTGACTGACTGGGAAAATTTATGCCATGTTTGGAAAGAACAGCGCCAAGTTGACCCAGACTTTTTCCCCAAGGTCATTACTGGTGACAAGACATGGTGCTATTCTTACAATCCTGAAAGCAAACATCAGTCAATCAGTGGAAGACGCCATTGTCACCTGGCCCCCCAAAACACTCATCAAGTGAAATCAAAGCTCAAGATGAAGCATTTTTTTTATGAGTGGGATAGTGCATTGTGAGGTTGTTCCACCAGGTCAGACTGTTCATCAAGTTTTCTATTTAGAGGTTATGAAAAGATTGTGTAACAGCATGTTAAAAAAAAAGGCCTAATTTGTGAGATACAGGGGACTGGTTTTGCCACCACGACAATACACTTGCTTACACAGCCTTCTAGGTGCACAAGTTTTTGGCAAGAACAGCATGCCTCTCTTGCCCTACTCACCTAATTCACCTGAACTCGGTCCGCGCAACTTCTTTTGTTTCCACAAATGAGGAGGAACATGAAGGAATAGTGATTTGACGACGTAGAAGAAGTAAAGAAAGCAAAAAACAACAACAACAAGGGAATTGCTGTTAGCAATCCAGCTGATGAGTTTGATAAATGTTTCCAAGAATGCAATCACAGATTTGGCAGATGAATTAAGTGTAATGGAGAATACTTTGAAGGTGATAAGGTATTTTTGTAAAAAAAAAAAAATTGAATACACAGCTTTGAAAAAAATTTCCGTCTTTTGGGACGTATCCCCTCATAAATCAAGAGATAGTCATACTAACAGTTTGAGAGGATATTGTATGGCTTGAAACCAGAAAATGTTCATGTTGGTGTTTACACGTTCAACATGCTTATTCAATCTGTATGCTGAGAAAATAATCCAAGAATATGAACTACATGAAGAAGAATGAGATAGAGGATTAAAGGAAGGCCCATGAACATCCTGTAATACACAACTGACACAACCCTCATTGCACAAAGTGAAGAAGATTTGGTGGACTTACTAATGAAGATCAAAGACTAAAGCCATCAGTATGAATTATCCTTCAACACACACTCACATGCACGCACACATGAACGCACACACACATGCACGCACATACCAACTGCATCAATAAGCAAAACATAATAGATGGAGAAAGGATTGAAGTTGTCAAACATTTCATTCTACTAGGGCTCCACAAGCAAGGCCCATTAATGCAGCCATCAAGAGAATAAATGTGTACATTGGGTACATAGGCTGCAGGAGAACTCTAAAGCAAAGTTCTCACTTTCAGGACTAAAATGTGCCTTGCCTAAAACATAATATTTTCCATTGCTTCATATACATGCAAAAACTGGACAGTGAGTAAGGAAGATGAAAAAAGAATTTATGCTTTTGAATTATGGTATAGGTAATGAATATTCATATACCATCAATTGACATAATGAACAAATCTACCCTAGTAGGAGCACATCCAGATGCTCCTTGGAAGGAAGTATGACAAAGCTTTGTTTCACTTTGGAAGCATTATCAGGAGGGACCCATCCGTGGAGAAGGACATCGTGCTTTGTAAAGGAGAGGGTCAGTGATGAAAGAGGGAGATCCTCCATGAGATAGACTGACACAGTAGCACCGAACAACGGTGGACAACAATTGTGAGAATGGTGCAGTACTGTGCAGTGTTTCCCTGTTACACTATATCACTATGAGTAAGTCAACTCAATGAAACCCAACAGTGACAAGAACAACAAGGAACTCACTGAGTCAAAAAATGATAAACATGTAGAATAAAAGAAGTTTTTTCTCGATTAGAAATTGTTATGGCAAGGATAATAACAATGTGTCATGAGGCTTGCAACGTCTGAGAAATGAATGCAAATGACACAAAGGATGGGAAAATAAAAATGGAAGTTGTTGTTTGGTGTCATGAGTCGGCTTCAATTCATAGCCACCCCATGGAAACAAAACAAAACCCTGCAAGTCCCTGCACTCTCCGCCCAACTGATTTTAGGTTGGAATCCAGCTCATCGAAGGTCTTCCTAAAAATTTTTTTTTTGCTGACCTCTACTTTTTCAGGCATGATATCTTTTACCAGAATTTGATCTTTCCTGGTAACATGTCTGAAGTCTATATGACAAAATTTCACCATCTCTGCTTCTAAGGAACATAGATAGCTTTACTTTATCCAAGATAGATTTTTTTTCTTCTGGTAGTCCATTTTCATTATTATTCATTAAATGCATCAATTACTTTCTGGTGTGTTTTTAATCATTATCTGACTTTCACTTTCAAATGAAAATACCTTAGTCCTGAAAATTACACCTTTACCTTTTTTTAAGTCATTTTATTAGGGGCTCACACAACTCATCAAAATACATACATCAATTATGTCATGCACATTTGTACATATGTTGCCATCATCATTCTCAAAACACCTGCTTGCTACTTGAGCCCTTGGTATCAGCTCCTCATTTTCTCCTCCCTCACCATTCCCCCCTCCCCCCTGATCCCTTGATAATTTATAAATTATTATTATTTTGTCATATCTTATACCATCTGATGTCTCCCTCACCCACTTCTCCACTGTCCATCCCCCAGGAAGGAGGTTATATGTAGATCCTTGTAATCTGTCCCCTCTTTCTCCCTCACCTTCCCTCCACCCTCCCGATATCGCCACTCTCACCACTGGTCCTGAGGGCTTCATCTTTCCTGGATTCCCTGTATTTCCAGTTCTTAACTGTGCTAGCGTACATCCTCCAGTCCAGCTGGATATGTAAAGTAGAATTGGGATCATGATAGCTGGGGGTGGGGAAGCATTCAAGAACTAGAGGAAAATTGTATATTTCATTGTCACTACACTCGTCTCCTCCCTGCAGCCCTTCTGCAAGGGGATGTCTAATTTCCCACAAATGGGCCCCGGATCCCCACTCTGCACTCCCCCTCATTCACAATGCTATGATTATCTATCTATCTATCTATCTATCTATCTATCTATCTATCTATCTATCTATTTATTTATTTATTTGTGTTTGGTCTTTGATGCCCAGTACCTTATCCCTTCGACTCCTGGTGATCTCTCACCGGCTGGTGTGCTTCATCCATGTGGGATTTGTTGTTTCTCAGTCAGATCGCCCCTTGTTTATCTTCCAGCCTATGGGACCCCAGATTCGATATATTTTGACAGCCGGGCACCATCAGCTTTCTTCACCGCATTTGCCTATTCACCCACTTTGTCTTCAGCGTTCCTGTCTGGGTAGGCTGGTGTACTTCTTCCATGTGGGCTTTGTTGTTTCTTAGCTAGATAGCCGCCTGTTTATTTTGAAACCTTTAAGATCCCAGACACTATATCATTTGATAGCTGGGCACCATCAGCTTTCTTCACCATTTTTGCTTATGCACCCACTTTGTCCTCAGTGATCTCATCGGGACAGGCTGGTGTGCTTCTTCCATGTGGGTTTTCTTGTCTCCCAGGTAGATGGCTGCTTGTTTATCTTCAGGTCTTCAAGACTTCAGGTGCTATGTCTTTACCTTTTAACACTTGAAAGAGATCAGGTGCTGCAGATTTTCCCAATGCAACGTGTCGTTTGATTTCATGAATGCTGCTTCAATGAGCATTGATTGTGGATTAAAGTAAAATAGAAGTAAATCATTAAAGCTTCTTACATTTTATATGTAAATTGTCATAATACTAGTATTACTTGAAACACATTATGATAAATATAAAAATTTTACTGTAAATCTCACACCATTAAAAAATAAATAAAACTAATAAGTATTGTTCATAAGCACATATTGAAGATGAAATAAAATCATTAAAAATGCTTAGTTCAAAAGAAGGAAAATGAAGGGAGTGATGGGAATAAAGAAAAAGACAAAACAAATAGCAAGAAATGACCAGGAAACAAATAGCAAAATGGTAAATTTTAAATGGATAAAAGTACCATGGACTGTCAAAAGGATAAATAAATCTGTCTTGAAGAATTACAGTCAGAGAGCTTCTTACAGTAAAGGATGGCGAGACTTTGTCTTATCTGCTTTGGGCATAGTGGCAGAGAGATCAGGCCCTGGAGAAGAATATCATGCGTGGTAAAGTAGAGAGGCGGGAGTAGAGAAAACCTTCAGGCAGCGGGATTGACACAGTGGCTGCAACAATGGGCTCCCACACACGAGCAGTGCTGAGGCTGGCACAGAGCCAGGCAGGGTTTGATTCAGTTGTGCATCAGGTCTCTCTGAGTCAGAACTGACTCGATGGCATTTAACAACCACAACAACAATGTAATTAAATAAAATTCCAATTGTTTAAATAATCAGATTAAAGGCAGATATTGTCAACATGGGTTAGAAAATAGAAATCCTAATGTATGCTCCCAATAAGAAGCTCTACATGAACATAAACACCCAGATAGATTAAAAATAAAAAGGAAATGATGTATTGCTTGAACACTAAAATAAGGAGGAAAGAAAATTAAAGACAGACCAAAGGAGGGGAGGAACACAGAAAAGTATAATATCAGACAGACTATGTAATGAAATAAAAAGGGGCATTTCATAATTATGAAGGGATCAATTCACTAAGAGGACATGCTAATCCTAAACATTTACTTACTCAATAGGGGCCTTCAAAACACATGAAGCAAAATTGAGAGAGAGATAAAAAATAGATCGAATTCTACCATTATGGTCATAGGCCCTCCCTATTTAATGGATGGAAATGGTAAGCAGGAAATTACTAAGGAGATGAAATGGGCAGCTAGACAAGTGGCAATCCACTTTGCTTGATTGCCCACTGACCGATACCCGCTCCTCTTCCTGCGTCATGTCAACTGATGACATCATGTCAAATTCTCTCCCAAACAGTGCACATAAGGAAGAACATCTTTAAGAACACGTCGACTGACACTAGGACATATTCTGAAACTACCAAACATGTAGGTGTCAAATAATAGTCCAGATAGCAAGCTGAGTAAAGAGAGTAAGGGCTAATTTCCTCCCTAGTAGATTGAGGTATCAGGTAAACAAAAGTGTCAAATTTTTCTACATCCTTCTTATACAGTGATTCACAGAATGTATCTGGCCAATCACAATACATATATCCAAATATGTCTTCATTGAGTTAACCATCCCCAAGCAAACATTCATCTCTACCCACTTATGCATGAACCTAGTGGTACAGCGTCTGTGTGCTCAGATGCTAATCAAAACGATGGCAATCCACCCACAAGCAGCTGCACAGGAGAAAGATGTGATGGTCTGCTTCCATGAAGATTACCATCTCAAACCTCATGGGGTAGTTTTATTGTGTCCTATAGGGTCACTGTGCCCTATTCTATAGGGTTGAAAACAACCAAAGGACAGCAGGCATGCTGTTTTTATTATGGGCTCAGGTTGTGAAATACGCTAAGATGCTTCTCTTTCTGCCTGAGAGTTTTTGGAGATCTTTTGGAGATTCTACACTGACTTAATTTTTTTTAAATCATTTTATTAGGGGCTCATACAACTCATCACAATCCATACATACATCAATTGTATAAAACACTTTTGTACATTCGTTATCCTCATCATTCTCAAAACATTTGCTCTCCATGTAAGACCCTGGCATCAGCTCCTCATTTTTCCCCATCCCTCCCTGCTCTCCATTCCCTCATGAACTCATCATAATTTATAAATTATTATTTTGTAATATCTTGCACTGTCCGATGTCTCCCTTCACCCACTTTTCTGTTGTCTGTCCTCCAGGGAGGAAGTTATATGTAGATTTCTATAATTTCCTTTGACTTTCCTCTTGTCCCACTATCATGCTCAGCCTTCATTTGAGTTTCAGTAATTCCTCTCGGTTACGTTACCGTTGATCACACCCTACCAGTCCTCCTGTACCCTCCTCACTACTGATTTGGATCACTTGTTGTTCCCTTGGCCCTGGGTTTGTTAATACCACTTCCTCCCACCCCCTCCTATGTTTCCCTGGAACTGTTGGTCCCGTTGTTTTCTCCTCCAGATTGTTCATCAGCCTATCTTATTTAGACAGACTTGTGGAGATAACATGCACAAAAACAAGACAGAGCAAAAGCAAGCAGCAAAAGAAAACAAAACAGCAACAACAAAAAGCCAATGACAAAACAAAACAACAACAAAAACCCACAACACAACAACAAAAAAGAAAACTTGTAGTTACTTCAAGGACCGTTTGTTGGCCTTTAGGAGTGTTTTCTGGTTGAGTGTGATGGCCAAGCCCTGGCCCTAAAATCTATTTTTGGTATTCCCTGGTGTGTTAGACAGGGTTCTCTAGAGAGACAAAACCAGATTGCTAGTAATTATATATAAATATATTTATAAAGATAGATATATGATACAAGAAATTAACAGTTAAATTATAAAGCAGTGAGACACTAGCAGTCCTTTAAGGCTTGAGAGCCGCCAGTTGCCAGTCCCCTTCTGTAGAGAGAGCTGGGCTTTATAAACCCAGGCAGCAAACAGCAAGGCAGGTCACCAACTGTCATCAACTGTCGGTCCTCAGCTCCAGAGATGAACATTCCAATGGTGTGGGCTTAAAGGGACCTCAACTTACAGCGACACAGTCCATAGGCTAGGCATCCCGCAGGTAGTGTACCCCTTTAAATTGAGGCACAGGACAAGCAAGGTGAGGCTAACCGAGCCATTTATCCCTCCACCCTTCAATTAATCCTACTTGTGTTTATCGGCCAGGCTGGCACAATAAACTATCGTACCTGGGAACTTCATTGCTCTGTTCCCCTTGCTGTTCTGTTGCACACCCTTAGTGTTTTGCCTCCGTGTGGTGGGATCAGATCGGGTGCAATTCCCACACTGTGTCTCCAGTGTTGTCCCCTATAGGGCTATGGGTCAGTGAGGGATCTCATGTATCATAATGGGACAGGCCATATGGACTCCATGGATTGGCTGCTCTGAGCAGAATATCGTTGGCAAGGCTTGGTGGGCCAGGATGTACTCCACTCTCTCTTCCTCCCCCTTCATTTGCTCCCGTGTACTCTGATCAGACATGTCACTCTCCCTGAGCTGCAGCTTCAATGCTGTCCTCTGAAATAAATTCCTCTTGGGGAGGGGCAGCTGTCCATGTAGTTGGGATTGGGGCCGGCCCCTCAACACACTGTAGGTGGGGTTTACACCCTACTGATAATGGTTCCTATGGAGATCTAGGGAATAGGTCAAAGTTAAGCCACCATCCTAAACCTAGGATCTGCCCATCTTGTCACATGTATAACCCCAATGATGTGTTAGGGTCTGGATTCCCCTGACACTTCCTCAGGTCCAGTAACGAGAGAAGAGATACCAGGAGGGTGAGGGGAAGGTTTGGGGAGAAAGGGGAAATCGATCACAGTGACCTACATATAAACCCCTCCCAGATGTATAGACAGCAAAAAAGTGGGTGAACGGAGACAGTAGTCAGTGTAAGACATGAAAAAAAATATCATTTATATTTTATCAAGGGTTCATTAGGGATGGAGGGTGGGGGGAAATTAGCTGATACCAAGGGCTCAAGTAGAAAGAAAAGTTTTGAAAATGATGATGGTGGCAACATATATACAAAGATGCTTGACACAATGGCTGGATGGATGGATTGTGATAAGAGCTGTAAGAGCCCCAATAAAATGATTTTTTGAAAATTCATACGTCCTTTGTGTCAAGCACATTTGTACATGTCATCATCTTCAAAACATTTGCTGCAGTTATTTTTTATAATTAGCTCTAGCAAAATGTTACTTGTATGTGACATTAATGGTATCATTAACAAATATCCTTATTCTGTTGGATCATCTTTCTTTCAAATGGGCACAAATGTGGATATTTCCAATTCTCTGGCCAGGTAACTATCTTTTAAAGTCCCCAGCATTGACAAGTAAGTGTTATCAGATTGTATCCATTTATTGAATTATTTAATTGGAATTCCATCAATTCTTGGAGCTTTATTGGCAATGGCTTCAGTGTAGCCTAGACTCCTTCCTTCAATATCATGGGTTCTTGATCATAAGTCACTTTCTGGAATGGTTGAATATTTATTAATTCCTTTTTATTCCGTGACTCATATTCCTTCCACCTTCTTCAGAAGTTTCCTGCATCATTCTCTGTCTAGAAGCAAAGTACTGGTTTCTTATTCCTCAGGCAGTCTCTAAATATTGTATTATATTAGATTCCTCCATCTCATATGCACCTTCTACAAAATAAGTCACAGATAAATGTGCTTCTTTGCTAACTACCAAAGAATTCTTCACATATCCTTTAAAGTCTTAATTGTTTGAAATTATCCCTAGGCTGAAACAAGTAACTATTTTCTAAACTAGCTATGAATACATCCAGGGATATGAATTTCCCAAATTAAATTATTCAAAAAACAATTTTCAAAGATTCCATATTGGGTTCATAGAGCTTTCAACAAAGGAAGACGTGTGATCCTCACAACAATGCCTCCCAGTGAAGCTAGTGCAGTGCATTTGCACTTAGCTAGATGCTTGGGCTCACACACCTCTTGATCTTATGGCAACTATGAAATTTAGGATACCCTGGAAGAAACAAAAAATAAGTCGTAGTAAAAGCATAGTCAGTTCCTCTTCTCCATTCTGCTATGTTGTGATTAAAACTTCATGATGGCAATGATTCTCTGTCCTTTGAATACTTCATAATTCATCACGTGTTTTAAAGTACTTCATCTTAGTCCAAGAATACATGGTGGCACTATGGGTTAAGCATTGGGCTGATAACCAAGGGTCAGTTGTTGAAGTCCACCAGCCACTCCAAAGGAAAAAGATGAGGATGTTTGCTTCTGTGAAACCAACCCTCCAGTGCAGTTCTCCTCTACTTGCAAGGTCATGGTGAGTCAAATCACCTTGATTTCGTGGGTTCACAGAGTCTGTGCTACAGGTTGGAGTGTCTACAATAGGTGGAACAGACTTCATTCACAAAATAGGCAAAAACTAGAAAGTTTGAACTTATGGAAATGCAAGCATAATGGATCACCATTGAGCAACAGAAATTGTTCAGCGAACCAGTAATCTCATAACTCTGTGCCACATGTTTAGAATATCAAGAGCTCTAGGCCACTATTTGTCAATGACGACATAGCACATTTCAATGTCTATTAATTATTTATTGAATAGTTGTATTAAGATGTATTTGTTATAGAATCATACAATATTGATGGTGGAAAGCAAGGCTAACAGACAAGATAATTGTTTAAATGGAAACAAATGGTCCTTTGCTATTAAAAAGAAATGAAATAACAGTAGCAGTTATGCTGCAGAAGGATTTGATCCATGACGACAGAATAGAAATTCTATGCATTGGTATGTAAGAGAAATACCCAGGGAACTTTTGGCGTATAAATTATCTTTTTCTTTTCTTTTCCAATCTATTCACAATGAATTGTCCTTGCTCTTGTAACAGAACCCTCATAGTTGTGTAGTTTGAAGAACAGAGGATGAGTCGAGGCATCCAGTTCTGTGAGTTTGAATGCCCAAAAGTCCTTGTGTGGCCTCGTCTGTGTCATTTGGTAAACTAGTTTATGTCACCTTGCTGGAAATTCTTCTTCTGCTCCAATAAGCGGGGAGGGGGCCAGAAATGAGAAGTCTTTGCCTGATCATAAGTATGTAGATGTGACTATAAATGGAGGGCCATGTGAACTGTTGTCAGGGGGAAATGTCAAGAAAGAGGGTTTGAGGTAAGACAGCAGAGAACTGAGCCTGAACTTGATAGTCAAAAGACCCACATCTAAGTTCTCATACTAGTGCTCACTGATTGTAAATAAGCAATCGATTCTCTTCAAACTATAGCTTGTTGTTTGTGCTGTGAGTTGCTGCCAAGTCAACTCCAGCTCCCGAAGATGCCACCTGTGTGGTAGAGACCTGTTGCCTAGCGGGCGCCAGGCTGTAGCCTTTTGAAAGCAGGTTGTGAAAGACCTTTTTGCTCAGAGTCAGGCACTGAACCACTTGCCCCACCCTTGACTCACCTCAAATTGCAATAACAAGGCTATTAGAAGGATTCGCTTTAATAGCGCATTCAAGAAGGTTCCGGACATTCCGGAAAACATGTTGCATCGTAGCCACCCACTAATGGTTCCCCACCAGAGCTAAACCTACACTTCAGATCCAAAGCTTGGTAACATAGCAGGGGCACGATGGATCAGTGGTGCAATTCTCACCTTCCAGTTCAGGAACCTGGGTTCAACCTCCCACCGATGCACCTCCTGTGAATAACCTCCTGTCGATCTTATTACAATGTCAACGTTTTCCGTGAAGCTTCCAGACAAAGACTAGGAAGAAATGCCTGATGATTTCCAGCTGAAAAATCAGCTGGCAAAAACCCTATAAAGCACAAAAATCTGATCCTCACCTGATTCTGTATCAATGAGAAGAATCTATTGTCTTTGTGATTTATGGAGATTTGTGTGTGAGTGTTCATAGGCATTGATCTGGGAAGGGGCAACATTTTGGTCTTCTGTGCGTGGGGGTTCCATGTGTCAGGGGAGGATGACAGTAGCTAACAATATTAAAAACTTATTTTGTTCATCCATACATTCAGTCCCATTGTGCTGTGTGTGTGTGTGTGTGTGTGTGTGTGTGTGTGTGTGTGTCCAGTACCTTCTCTGAGCCAGGCATGCCACAGTGTGCTAAATCCCTGGCCGCAAGCAGTTCACAGTCTTGTGGCGTAGAGATATCATAATAAATTAAAAACTATGAACATATGTTACAGGTGCTTTAAGATAAGCAAATCTCTCCTATTCTTACCCTTTGTGTGCAAGGATGTTCGCTTCTATTGGCATCGCCTTTGAACACAGGAGCACTAAAGTGGGAGAACTAGAAATCCAGTCTCAGACCCTGGATTCCTTAGCCCCACTACCTGCTTCCTGTCATTGTGTGCGTAAGTAATTGCATGTGGCTTAGTCAGGCGCCCTGGATTCTCAGAGTTAGGGAAATTATGCATAGATCTGCCATTAACACTAAAGGGGGGTTACATGCACAAATCCTCCACACACCAAGAAGAGAATAGACTCTTCTTATTCATACATAATAGATCTGTAGAAAAATTAGCATGGACGCTTTTAGGAGCTGAACTCTGAAGATGTACCTTTTATGGGAAATATGTAAATAAGGAGAGAGGATGCACTGAAGGACAAGTGCTGTACGGGCTCCTTTTCTGATGCCTGAGCACCTTGTCAATTTGCTGCTGCGTAAAGTAGGGCTCGAGGTGCCTCTGTGGAGGCTGCCCCCAGCAAATTCACCTTCCTCGTGTAGTGCGCAATTTCCCCAGACAGAGCTCACAAGAGCTCACGTTGCCAAATGTATCCGTTCCCCGAGGAAGGGGGAAAGAATCAGGTAGCAAGCCAGCACGAATATGTACATTTTCCGTGGACATAGTCATTTTCTTCCTTGGATGCTATAGTATCATCTAAGCTGTTTGGGCAAGGGAGAGATGGGGTTTTCGCTGTAGGGGTGCTGAGCCTCCCAGGCAGCTAGATGAACCCTGAAAGCCAGAGAAATCCCTCATACTGAACAGATTGACTGCACCTGTGGAGGGCGGGAAAAAGCATTTCCTATGTCTTCCGTTTTCCTGTCTCAGGCCATCAAACAACAACCACAACAGTTGCCACTGAGTCACTTCCAATTCTGAGAGACTCCGTGTGGGTCTCCGAGGAGAATGGTGGTTCATGGGATTTCCAATATCGGAATTTTTGAAACCTTTCTTCCAAGGTAGATTTGAACCGCCAACCTTTCCTTTGACTTCTCACCATCCACCAGTAGGAGATCGTAAGTTCCTGGAAGTGAGGGTGTAACTCCTACTCCCGGGAATACACATAGCCCGCTTTAGCCTTGGCTGGTCACTGAGCACTTAGTCACTTGCACCAGTCCATGGAGAAAGAGAATTCTCTCCTTCCAGCTTGTCAACAATCTCCTCACCTCCCCTCCAGCCTCGGTGCTCATCTGACATTCATTGGGCCACTTTGCACTAGTGATCAAGGTCATGACCGAGAGAGGGGATTCACATAATAGGAATAAGGACACTCCCTTCTTGTGTGCACTACTCTGGCCAGAGCAAAGCCAAGTTCTTTCATTTGCAAAGAAGTCTAACAGCCTGTCTGCTACTGGTGTCTAAAAGCCTATGGAATTAGCCATCCTACTACCTGTCTGAGTGGGTTTTTTACCCAAGGCAGGGAAGTACTTCAGGCCCAAGCGTCCTCCTAGTTATTTGTTCTGGACTGGGGTCAGCCTAGACTTATATCTAAATTTTGCTGGTTAATCAAAGGTGATTATAAGAGTGTGATAATAATTTTTTTAAAATAAGACTCGCCACCATCCAGTCAATTCTAACTCAGAGAGCCTTCAATTGAAGTCTCCAGTCCAACTTATCACGGAACTTCTGAATGAAAGGGAGGTTGTTAGCATGTATACCCTGCATTATTTTGTATCATTATTCCAGTAGAAGCCATTGGGATTCCATACATCGCCAGCATGCCCCTGAAGGGAAAAACATTGCCTCACCCGGTCCTAGCCAGAATGCCTGTGAGAGTGCCCATCATTATTACAGCGCCTTACTCATTCCACCATCCCTTCATTCATCTGTGTTGGCCAACCTTTACTCTAGGACTGGTCAGGGCTGGGAATAGTCCCAGGAATTTGAGTTACTCCCTCACGTCAAGGGACTTGCAATGTATTGGAAGAGACTGAGAAGTCAAAGGACATGTCCAGATCATGTGACAAATGTACTAAGGAAAGGCATTGATGACAGGAGGGCACAAAAACAAAGGCATTATCTTTGACCTTCAGGCTGTGTCTCTACCGTCTTTCACTGAGTCAAAAACTAGGATCGGTCCTAAGGAAATAGTCACAGGATTGAAGCATGCTCACTGTGCCTAAATCCCGGAGGTTCGACTCCTAAAACTCTCTTGAATTGAGAAATTCATTAGGCAGTGAGTCAAATTCAGGACCCAGGTTTATCGGATTGATGATCTTCCTTTGCAAATGTCCTTGTGGCTTTGATTACCAACAACACAGTTCTGTAGGAAGCCCAATCAGTGGAGAAGAGAGATAAAGAAGGAAACCATTGTACCTTGTCCATTTTTCACGATTTCAAGGATTCTGAGCCCAAAGAATAAAACACTCATCTTAACTCCGGGAGAGGGCCGGTGTCAAGCAGGAAATTGCCCAAATGATTCCTTTTCAGGGGCCTTTTCCTAGTCAGTGGAAAGAGGCCTTGGGAAGAGTGTGGATGTCGTGTTTCACCTGACCTAGAATGACTGTGACTTAAAACAGGAGTAAGACACCACCTTTCCTGCAGATTCTGCTAAAGCCTTCTACCATAGCAAGGCTAGACGGAGAGGCATATAGGCAGACAGAGGGCTGGCTTTTCCCCTGTGGAGTGCAGAATTCATCACCACCCACACACTACCACAATGTCTAATTCCAAAGTCAGGTGTCATGTCACTGTGATCTGGAAATGAGGCTGAGATACTGGTGGCCTGGAAAGCGACCACATAGAGGCTCACAGAGTACCCTCTCATCACAGAAATCAGCGGCCCCTCTACTACCCTGTAAAATCACAGCTACAGAGCAACCCAGGCCAGCAGTTTCTGGCTCAATTGGTCTTTCGAAACTCTAATGACTCAATTTTTTTTTCTGATCATTTTTGACATGTTCTTAAAAATGATGTGCAACAAGATGGATAGAGGAGAAAGAGGCAAAAGGCAAACCTCAAAGCAACCAGCACGATTAACATCACACTGGAGTCTGGATGGGAATAACCATCCACCCTTCCATTAGGTAAAGAATGTAAATGCACCACAATCAACGTTTGCTCCTATTGCGTATATGGCATGGAATTTGACATTGTTATAAGGAAATCAAGTCTAAGCATGGAATTCTACTTGTTATGTAGCTTACATTTTCAATTTAATTGTTTTCACTTCTATAGTTTTTTATCCTGAATGACAGCATTAGAAAGGAGAGAGTTAAAAACAAAAGGGTGGGGGTGGGGATGGGAATGAGAAAGATCGAACTGGCATTGTACATGCAAATGAATGCGTGATAGTAGTGGGGTTTTTCCACTGAATAAATTTACATCAGTTAGATTTGATGTAATTCTGCAACCAAGGAAACTTAAATATATACATATTTTGTCACGAAAGCCCTCACAGCTATAACCTTTTGATTAAGATCTATTGTAAAACTAAGAATAAATTTCAGTCAACCAATTTTAGATTTGACAACTTTTATTACTTATTTTGCCCAGAAGTACACATTAATTGGTACTTTACCAATACTCAAAAGAAGAAGTCTCCTCCAGTTTCCCTGTTAATTCCCTAGATTTTCTAACAATTCCCACCAGCTGATGAAATTTTATAAACTCCCACCATACCGAATGAATTATATAAATTGCCTGCTCTTGTCCAAGGACAGGCTTAGCGCATGTGTGATACATGGCCACTACTTACATTTTCCCACTGGATTGAAAACCAATCACAAAACTGCAAGAGTAGGCAACATCTTTTTTTGAAAGACCAGGCTCACTGGTTGGATAGAGCATGATGGAACCCTGGACATTATGCCCTTTCATCGCCCGGCAGGTCTGGAAATGACCTCATGCCCTTGACTTCATTGTCAGCCAGACAACAGGCAGGTCTATAAGGGGAACAATGACACTAGTGGGGTGTGCACAGCCTTATAATTAGCCAGTTGAGACCAAGAGGGCAGCATTTCCCCAAGGGCAAAGTGCACAAGGGTGGGGAAAGAAGGAGGAGGAGCCGAAACAGGAGACACAAAAAGAGAAAAGTGGGTTGAGCCATGGTACTGTGAGATTGCATCAATGAGATGAGACAAAATGCATATGAATTAGGCAATGAAAACCAGATCTCTGTAAGCCTTCACCCAATTCACAAGAAAAAGGTTTCAGTTTTGGTTTCTTAATGGAAAGAATACAGGGAATTGATGTAGAAATAACTTCCTTTAGTTTGAACTGTGGTCTTACTCCTGGTTCCTGGTCTTGTGAGCCACTGCAGAAATAGCTAAGTCCTGGCTGTTTGTCACCCGTGCAAGTCTTCACTGCAGATTAGCATGCAGTGAGGCGGCGGCGGGACAAGCAACAGCAGCAGCGCTAATGTTCTAAGTGATCTTCCAATGTGATTACAATTTGTTTCATCACAGTCACTTCACAAGACAAATTAGTAAAGCTGAGATTAGGCGGGCTTTGTATGACAGGGTTGTGACAGGGTTACCAAAGGGTAACCTACCACTAAGTCATCAAATTTTGAGGAAAGTTGGAATTTAAAGGAATAATGATAACCATTTGTTGAGTGCCTGCGTGCCTCTGATGAATGCTAATTCTCTCAACGGCCTTATCCAGCAAACATGGAAGCTTCCAGCTTCACAGATGAAGTTCCTAAGGGGCAGAGGGGGTAATTCCATATCTCAATCATATCATTCATAAGGGAATGAGTTAGGACATCAAGTTTCCTAACAAGTCCACTGAAATCATCTCTAAAAGTATCGAAATTGGAACTAAAAAGTTATATTGCTGCAGCCCCCTGGCGATCTGCTTCTAAAAGATAATAGCATGGAAAGCCTCATGGAGATCTCTACTCTAAACACATGGGTCGCCCTGCATCGGAATTGGCTTGACATGAACATCTATGATGCTTTGATATTTATGAGGATCTTTTGTCTCGGTGCTATGGTGGTTACTAGTTTATGGGCAGCAACTTGTAGGGAGAAAAATGAGATTTTCTACTACTGGAAAGAGCTAGTCTTGGAAACCAACAGGGCAGTTCTGCCTTGTCCTGGAGGGTCACTGTGAGTCTGCATCCCTGGGTGGCAGTGAACTCAGAGTTGAGTTAGCCTTGGCAGGCTAATGCTTCAGGATTCAATCACTAAATTCTATTATCTAACAAATGGCTCGTGTTGGGTGCCACTGAGTTGATTTTTGACTTATACACATTCCATATGACAGAGGAAAACTGCCCCATAGAGTTTTCTAAGCTGAAATATTTACATAATGAGCCTCTGCTGGCATTGTAGGGAAGGCGTTGAACTGTTGACTGCAAGGTCAGTGGTTCAAACCCACCAGCCACTCTGCAGGAGACAGATGAGCCCATGTCTGTCTCAGAAACTCTGTATAGGGTCCCTGTGAATCAGAATCAACTCAATAGCAGTAGGTTTGGTGTTTGGGTCTGGTAATCTTTACAGAAACAGCTTGTCATGGTTTGCTTGTGAAGAGCAGCTAGGTGAGTTTGAACCACCAACCTTTGGGTTACCAGCAAAGTGCTTTATCATTTTGTTATCAGGGCTCCTAAGCTCCTGATTATTACACCTTCTATTTGTCTGGCACTTATGCATCAAAAAAAATCGTCATTGGACTTTCTCTCAAGGCATTCACACAAAGGGAAAGTCCAGATTATGGCATAGACACACACACAATATCCCCAAAGAGGAATTCACATAATAGGTATGAAATTTTAATGTGTTATAATTACCTTATGTTCATCAACAGGCCTGCCTTAAAAGCACCTAACCTACGGCTTTGCAGAGGGCCTGGGAATCTACACTGATAGAAGCTACAGGTGATTCTGGGGGTGGAGAGGAAATGTCAGTGCTGAACTTAAGAAACACCAGTGCACGTCGAGAGGGCAGTGCCATCTCCGAACCCTGAGGGTGTGTGTGTGTGTGTGTGCATCTCCCCAAGGCCATCACAGCTATGACTGGGAAGAAGAGGAAGCACCATCCTTAGCAAGGAGCTGGTCTCAAAGCAGGGGCCCTCAACCATCAGTGGAAGATGCCAGACTGCTGCGTCCCCAAATTCCACACTTGATCTGCAACTCCCCAGATTTCCTATTCTCACTGCTCCTCCAGCCCTTGACCTTCTACGCGTCCTTTCTCGGCACTTTGTACGCCCTCCGTGGGGTCCCTGCTCATAAAAAAGGGACTGACCAGGGGTGGTGTAAGTTGTTGGGGATTACCTGCTAACCTAAAAATTGGTAGTTTCGACCCACCGTGGGAGGAAGGCCTGGCAATATTGATTACATAGAGATGACAGTCAAAACCCCTATGAAGCGGTTTTACTCTGTAGCACAGGAGCCGGACTCAATGCACAGCAACAGATGCCAGCGAGAAGGGGGTTTCAAATAGCCAGCACCAGGCTGGAGTCCATCCTCAATTCTCAGGGCACGTGCCCAAATGTTAAGCCAAATACTTGAAACCACAGCGGTTTGAAGTTTGGAAAGTTTGCAACTCTGTATGTTAGAGTTACATTAGGAATGCACTACAGGCCTAGCACATGCAAATTTTGGGATTCAGGATAAAGGAAGGAAATAGTGAACCCCAGAATCCATGTGCTCGGCCTTAAACTCCTGTAGACAAAAAGGAGGTGAGCAAACCTCTAGATTCTGGAAGTACATGCTATATTCTCTTTATAAGAGTTTTTCTGCTCCATTTAACTTAGAGCACATCCAGAAAACCCTTGCCTTTCCTACAGCAAGCCTAGGTTCAGTTCCCAGTCAATGCAGTTCATGCATAGCAGCCCCCTCACCCATCTGTCATTTGAAGCTGGCAACTTGCTGCGCTGCCTCATAGGTTCCCGCAGTGCTTTCATACTGAGACTAGAAAGAAACCCCTACGCAAAATCAGTCCGTGATAGACCACAAGGGTTGGAGAGTGCAGGCCCATCCCACTGCGCAGGTCCACTTTCCATGGGCTTCCCACGAGGCCCAGGCTGACTTCACAGCACCTTTTAACAACGGCTGCAAGAGCATGAGCTATGTGCTATTCTCAAAACAGGTGCTCGATACGTGTTCTTAAGTAAAACGCACAGTGAACAAATCAACCAGACAACAAATCGGGGCGAAAGGCAAGGGCAACCGCTTACTCCAGCCAGCCTGTGAGTTTCTGCACATCTCTCTTCCCTTCCGTGACACACAGAAACAGATTTACATGTTTCTTCCCGTGAACACCGCAGTCTCAATAAAAATGCGCATAAACTCCAGTTAGGCTCTTGGTACCTCCAACGGAAATTACTCTTCATGGGTGGCTTGTTTTGTGGCTTTTTAAGGAGGGACCACCAGGCTTTTACACCTGTGGCAAGACTTCACTTAAATGTGTGGTATCTGTGATGCGTGTAACTTCTTGGGCCTGCCATATGTGTAGTACATGAGGCCCAGGGTCAGTCGTGGTGCCAGCAGGTAGAGTTAGGCTCGTGCTCTTGGGCAGCAAGCACTTGGAATTTTCCAGCTTCTCTGCAATCAAGTATTTTTATCATCTTTTATGGATTTCCAGGAAGGTAGGTCAGCATCACCATCCTGACTTAGCAGGAGTGGGATTTGAAAGGTAGTCATGCTGAGTCATTGCTAGACTCGCCTCAACCAGACTGGAGAGCCCAGATCTTCCAGAAAGCCTCTGCAGAGAGAGACCCAGGGGAAAGATGCAAGAAGCAAGACCAATCTGGCTCTTTCAGAAAATAAAATGGAAACTGAACCTTGAAAGGTAACTGTGGGGACCCACCATGTCCGATGGCGGGAACTGAAAGCAATGCTGAAGCTGCTCACAGAAGACTTGGCACAGTCCACGAGTATGGAAAACCTTCCATCTTCCTATAACGGCTTTGTTGCTGGGGTCATGGTATCCCACCCCCAGTGAGCAGAGAGCTGAGTGCGGCCACAATCCCCACAGGAGACTGGCGGAGCTCAGCTCCCCTGCTTCACATTTCATGCAGGTGAAGGGTGTTCTTTGCACAGTAGCTTGGAATCCTACTTTTCCCTGCTCCTCCCTCTCTACCAACAACAGGTACACACGGAGACCATGTGAAATTTTGACCTGGGGCGTCCATGAAGAACTATTCTGGCATGAGACTGAAGTTTGCAAACCAAAAGAACTAAAAGGCTGTCACTAGAAAGTTGCTGAAAGAGACAGGAGGGAGAGTTGGAAAAAACATCATTGTTAGGTGCCACCAAGTCAGCTTCAATTCCTAGCAACCCTATATACAACAGGACTGACTGAACACTGCCCGTTCTGCGACTTCCTTACCACCGTTGCTATGCTTATACCCATTGCTATGGTCACTGTGTCAGTCCATCTCTGCCTTTTTTCTTTTTGAGTTGCGTTTTTTTATTATTCTAAAATGAAATTAATACATTTGCTAAATATATACTAGTTTCAATTTCTAATATGATAAATATGGATAAATAACAAAACAAATAAAGAATATTTCTTGGAAGTTTTTTTTTCCATGTGGGCTTTGTTGCTTCTTTTTTTAATAAATCATTTTATTGGGGCTCATACAACTCTTATCACAACCCATACATACATACATCAATTGAGTAATGCACCCTCATACATTCATTGCCCTCATCATTCCCAAAATTTGCCTTCCACTTGGGTTCCTGGAATCAGCTCATTTTCCTTCTTTCCCTCCCCCAGTCTTCCTTTTTTCATTGACCCTCTACTTTACCCAGCATGATATGCTTCTCCAAGGACTGCTCTCTCCTGAGAGCATGTCCAAAGTACACGTGAGAGTCTCACCAGCCTCTCTTCCCAGGAGCATTCTGATTACAGTTCTTCCAAGACAGGCGTGTTTGTGCTTGTCAGTCCGTGTTACTTTCAGTGATCGTCTTCAGTAGCAATAATTCAAACGAATTCAAGTCAGTTCTCCTGTGTGCCCAGCCATCACATTCATATGCGGTGTTTGAAAGTACCCTGGATTGCATCAGGTACAACTTAGTCCTCAAAGGGACCTTCTTACGCGCAACACTTTACAGAGATCTTTGTGTATCAGATTTTCCCAACCCAGTACATCTTTGGATCTCTCGACTGCAGCTTCCATTAACACTGACTGTGGACCAAGCAAGACGAAATCCTTGACAACGTCAGACTTCTCTCCATTTATCATAATGTTGTCTTTGGGGGCACTTGTGAGGATGTTTTCTTTTCCTTTACATTCACTGGTGTTCTATACTGAAACCTTCAGTCCCAAGAAGTGCTTTAATTCCTCTTGGCTTTCAGCAACAAAGTTTGTGTCATTTGCATATCAAAGGTTCTTAATGAGCCTTCCTCCAGTCCTGATGCCATGTTCTTCTTCATGTGGTCCAGTTTCTAAAATCATTTGCTCAGTAGAAAGTTGAATAAGTATGGTGAAAGGATAAAACACAGATACACACTTATCCTGGTCTTACCCTTGAATATTCCCTTGTTCTATTCAAATAACTGCTTCTTGGTCTGTGTATAGGTTCCATATGAGCACAATTTAAGTATTTTACAATTCCTATTTTTCCCAATGCTATCCAAAGTTCTTTTCCATTTTCTTTTTTCCAAGAGTGTTATTGGCATGTAACTCACAGATCATACAATTCCGTAATTCAGTCACATCAGGAAGCCTTGTGCAATCACCCACACAATCGGTTTTAGAGCATTTTCTTGTTCTTGTATTCATCAGTATTAGCCCCCTTTCCCACAAACCTCCCTTGCCACACCTCCAAAGAACAATCGATCCTGGATTTCAAATACAAAGACAAAAAACCCCACTCGAATCAGTGTGTTAGTCTGGGTAGATGAGAGAAACAAAATCAAGGAGACTCACGGGCGAATAAGAAAGAGCTTTATATACAAGAGCAATTAAATATTAAGAAAACATCCCAGCCCAGTCCAGATCAAATCCGTAAGTCTGATATTACCCATATGTCTGATACCAATCTATAAGTTCCTCTTCAGATTCATGAAACACATGCAATGACACGGAATGCAGGAAGATCACAGGTCAGTGGGTGCAAACTCTTGTGGCTGCAGTGACAGTAGAAGCATCTCAGCACTGGCAGGGGTCAGGCTCCTCCAGTCCCCAGGACATGGGGCCTATCAGTGTAGCGCCATGTGTCTTGTCAGTAGAGCATCTCTCAGGGATTTAGCAGAGAGAGAGAAGTGTCTCTCACCTCCAATGAGGAAATACAGGAGTTCCCAGAATCCTCAGGAGGCCATGTTCACACAGAGGCTTCATTGGCTGTGACCTGATTGACATACTAGATGTCACCCTTCACTCTTAATCCTTTCAAGTCCCAAATTGACACTAGATTATGAAACTGCCACAATAAGAAAGTAAAAGAGATAAAAAATCTTGATAAAAAAGAAAGCAGAGGCCTTCCTGCCTCCTCTCCGGGCTCTGGAAAAAATAAAATAAAAAAAAAAAAGAAAGCAGAAAATATTACAAACTAAGGGAGGTGAGTCAAGGAGTCCAAGAAGAAAAAGAATGTTTGGAAACTGATTGTACAATTGTACAATTCTGCTTGATGCGACTGAACTATGGAATGGTATGCTATATGCATTAACTCCCAATGAATAATATTTTTTAAAATAACTCTTAAAATTATATTAAAATCTAGAAAAATTTTAATGGATCTAAAGGGAGATCAAATGATAAGATTCCAAATTTTAACCTTAACTGTTTCTGCAACCATTGACTTTCCAATGCATTCTACATGTTAGCAGGCTATTCACATGCCTGTCCGTGGTCACAAAGGAGTCACCAGAGGCTTAATCCTTGTGTATTTCCCCTTCATTTATTTAACAAATCAAAATAAAACTAAAAAAACCTTTTAAATGGGTCAAAAGGGAAATCAAATGTTAATATATTACATTTTAACTAACTGTATCTTCTATGATTGATTTTTCAATGCTCTCTGGCTGATAACAAGGTTACTCACACCCCTCAACTATGATCAGAGGATTCACAGGAAACTTAATCCATGCGTGGACTCTGCAAATGGATCTGGGGCTTCCACTGCCATCCATAGCCTTCTGCAAGCCAGGTGTTCACTATTTAAGCTCTGGTACCATTCCCTCCTTTAGACTGGTGTTGTATCATTTACAATCCTTGGATCACACAGACTGGTGGTATTCTTCTTCCATGTGTACTTAGTTGATGCCTCACTTAGATGGCTGCTTATTTGAAAAAAAAAATATTTATGACCCCAGATTCTGTTCTTTCTGATAACCAAGCACCATCTAGTTTCTTCACTACACTTTTCTATAGCACCCTTACACCCATATCTTCAGTGATCTCTTCACAAGCTCAAGCATCACGTATGGCTGTGTCATAAGAACTAATTATTCTTAGATTGGGGCTAGTATTCATAGTATTTTTTAAGATCCACATTATTAAATGTCTTTATATAGTCAATAAAATACAAGTAATCATCTTTCTGGCACTCTCTGCTTTCAGCCAGGAGCAAACTGATGTCGGCAGTGAAATCCCTTGGGCACATGCTCTTCTGAATCTGGCTTGAATCTTTTGCAGCCTTCTGTTGGTGTTCTGCTGCAACTGTTTTTGAATGATATTCAGCAAAATTTTACTTCCATGTGATATTTCTTATAATTTCTGCACTCTATTGGGCCATTTTTATCTGGAATGGACACACAGTCATTGGACAAGGTAGCTGCTTTCTCGGCATAACCAGTTGGCGCTTCCAGGGTTGCATCACTTTATTAAAGCATTTTCATTGCTTCTCCAGAGAGATGTTCAGACAAAGGCTTATATGTTATAAGCCTGGTGTTGAGAGTAGATGCCATCATATCCATTCACAACCACAGTGGCCCTGTGCACGATGGAACAAAGCACTGCCCAGTCCTGCACCAGCCTCACCATCATTCCCATGTTTGACCCCATTGTTGCAGCCCCTGTGTCCATCCACCTCCTGGGGGGCCTTCTTCTTTCCCACTGCTCTGCTACTTTACCTGGGAGAAAGACAGGCTTGCCACTCCCCTGAAGAGTGCCCGTCTCAGCACCTCGCCGGAGCAGTTCCACCATGTCCTGTGCAGTCGCCATGAGTCAGCACCAACTCGCCCCAAGCACAGTGAGTGAGTCTACCTTACCAGGCATGAGCTCTTTCTCCAGGGAGTGGTCTTTCAGGGCAACAGGTCTGGATATATAGACAAATAAGCCTGGTAGTAACTCCATAAGTGATCCAAGGACTACCAGGGATCCTATTAGAAATGCAGAATCTGGGAGCCCACCAATTCTTGTAGACATGTCTGGAATGTGGGCCGCATTGTCTTTTAACAGAAGCTATTCTTACGCATGAGAGAGATGGAAAAGCAGTGCCAGTCCCCTAGCGTCAGCCAGCCTGGTTTTTATCATGACTTTGTCCCCTTTTTCCAGGTTCACTCAAAGCCCAGGAATCAACAGCAGAGTAGACATGTTCCTGAGTCTTCCTCCAATCCTGATGCCATGTTCTTCTTCATATAGTCAGGCTTCTAGGATTCCATGCCCAGTATACAGCTGAATCAGTATGGTAAACGCTACAATCCTGACACAGCCTGTCCTGATTTTAAATAATGTAGCATTTCCTTATTCTGTTAGAAGGACTCTCTCTATATATATATTAAATGTTCTGAAATTCCCCTCTTTTGTAATGTTATCTATGGTTTGTTATGATCCACAGTTGAATGTCTTTGTATCATCAAGAAAAGACAGGTAAGCATCTCTCTGATATTCTCGGCTTTCAGCCAAGATCCACCTGGCATCAACAGTGAAACTCTTCCTTTTATGTCTTCTTCTGAATTCAGGGTGAATTTCTGCCAGATCTCCGTTACTGTACTGGTACAGCCATCTTTTAACACCTTTCCAGCAAAATTTTACTCATGTTTCATATTAATAAGAACAATCATGGTACTATGGGTTAGGTGTTGGTCTGCTAACCACAAGGTTGGCAATTCAAACCCACCAGTTGTTTTGTGGGAAAAATCCAAGGCAGGCCACTCCCATCTAAACGCTGAGTCTGGATCACTCCGGTGGGTGATAGGCACACTACTGTCCAACACTTCCCACATTATGTTGGATCACCTTTCTTTGAAATGGGTACAAATAGGCATTTCTTCCAGTTCCTAGAAGAGGTATTAAAGAAAGAGGTTTCAGTGGTTAATGCAGCCACAGGTTTCAGTACGCCTATCATTAGAGCAAGTAAAAGTCAAATGCTGACATTGTGAACGTTCCAGTCACCCTGGCCCATGACTCGTTTGCTCTGAGCTCTGAACTTGACTTCTTTCTGGTCAGGTGTGCATGGTTTCCACTTGGCTCCAGAGCCACACAGACCCACCAAGGAACACCTCGGGTTTCGTGGGGTACAGGGTCACAAACAGACTTTCAAGATGGGCAAAACTAAGGTCATGTCTTGGGTTCGCCCCTGATTAGCTGCACAGCCGTTATCAGGTTTCTTAGCAGAAGGAAGTCCAGTTTCACTCACCTATAAGATGGAAGTAAGGATAGCACCCATTTCAGAGGGTGTTTTGAAGGATTAAATGAGACAATGCATACATACAGCCATCCACACAGCGTCTGGGACCTAAAGCAAAGCCCAGTGGCTGTCAGGTTGCTTCTGGGTCACGGTCACTCCATGTTTGCGTGAATCTAACTGTACTCTACAGGTTTTCAATTAGTGATATTTCAGAAGTAGTTTCACTGGAATACTCTTCCCAGGTGCCGCTGAGCCTCTAACCTCTCTGTTCATGACTGAGAGTGTTACCTGCTTGATCTACTAGGGACTCCCGCCTAGTACACAGTAGACATGAAATATTGTTGTTATTGTGTACCACTGGAGTCAAGCTGAGCTCATCGAGACCCTACTGGACAGAGCAGATCTGCCCCCACTGCATTCCTTAGGCTGTGATCTTATTAGGGGCAGATCATGTGTCGTTCCTTATAGGTTTGTAGGTGGGAACTGTGGACCTTTAGTTAGCCAGGTTTAACCATCACATCATCAGGGCTTCTTCAACTTGAAAGAAAAGTTAGGAATTGTTGTAGCCCATCCTTGTGCACGGGCTCCAGACTTTGTCCTTTAATGGATAACAAGCAACCTTTAAAGAAGCAACCCTGAAAAATACAGTGTCCATGAATATTATCATTGATTCATATAAGCCTGTTCATTCATCCAGAACCCTTTATTACTAACTGCTAGCTACTGTGTTCAGTTAATGAGGCAGAATCCCTGAATAGGACACTCACAAAGTATTAGGAGAAACCAACCCATAGAACAAAATAACTCTTATAGCATCCTCGGGGCTTTGTTTGTGTTTCTTTGCTAGCTACATAAAGATCGGAGGGTATGAACTGAGATGATATAGTGTTCTTGGAGCACCTGATGGCATGTCAAAACCTACCTGAAGTAATAGCCTCATGAGTTCAAGCAGGTATTTGAGGCAGCTTTGAGAACAATTTCAAAAGAGGTGAGCCTATGAACCTAGCTGCCCTGGGGCCTGACCCCCCAAAAGCCCCAAAGCCTGAAAGATTCAGGACCAGCGAATGTCTGTCAATAGTGGTTTCTGTGAAAAAGCCACCTCCACACAGCAGAAAGGCCACCAGACGACACACGCCCCACTCCCTTTCAGGAACGTCCCCTCCTCTCTTTCAGCAGGTTTGTACCACGCTACAAGACAGCAACGGAAAGAGCCTGGGCCACGGCTTTCCTTTCCACAGTGGTTTATAAAACTGAAGAAGGACAAAGAAGCACTGAACTCAAACTAATCTTCCCTAGCCTGAAGAATTCAAGCGAAGGGTCTGTCCTCTCCAAGCAAAATGTTCTGTGTACTTGAACAAAGAGCGTCCCTGCCCTGGCGGCGTGCTCTGTGCCCTGACTGCACGACAAAGGAGATGGCGCAACTGCCACCGTGCCAGCTGTTGCCTTTCTTTTTCCTTCTCTTTTTCTGATTTTTTTTTCATGCCATTTTTACAGCAGAAAAGGCTCTCTTCTTTCCGAGAACATTTCCTGGATCCGAGGGAGGGTTAAATAAACAAATGATAACAACACCAATCAACCCTCTTTGCTTACAGCCTGCAGAGTCAATCTGCCTCCTGGCTGTGGAGCTACCAACCAGCAAAGGCAAACTAATTAGACAGAGACAAACACTTAGGCAATCACACCTTGTGAATGTAAGCGTCTTCCTGTCATTTGGCAAGTCTCTCAGCTGCCTCTGAGCGTGAGACAGCAAATCCCCTGCAAACACGTTCCTCACTCCCCTGTTAGTGAAACCTAACGGATGGATCGCAATGGCTGGAGGTGAAAGGTGGCAGTCTCCTCAGGTAATGACATCTCTCCAACAGTCCATATTAAAACAGCGGCACTTGTTTAGACTAGCCTATTTGCACCTACCTAGAGAGGGCCTTTTAAATGTAATTATTAGCCTCTGCCGCCCTGCTTAGGATTTGAAAATATCGTTCATTTTCCTCTTGCTCCAGCTACCGCTGCTATCTCCGACTCTGTCGCAGTCACCTCATCTTCCCACAACTAAGTGCAGAAACAAGCAAGAGCTGGAAGAGCTGAATTAACAAAAACAGGTTGGCAGGTGAGCTATGTGACAAAAAAAAAGAAGAAGAAGAAGAAGGATTTGACAGTATATTCTAATCACTACCTGTCTGCAGCAACCTTGAAAAAAAAATTTTAATGGCTTTTCTTGGAGAGACTGGAAAACTATCACAATAATCGACAAAACCTATAGATGTGAAAGCCAAGAGGCTGGAAACGTAATGATAGTATGCAGCCAATAAACCACTGCATCATGCCTTTTTTAAAAAGAAAGAAAGTGGCCCGACTCTATTGACAGGCAAGGTCAGGAGTTGCGATAACGGCTGATCATAGTACTGAGTCTGACTTTTTAAGTAGCTGGAAGGGATGCACCCGCCTGCCCTTACTCTGTATTATACAAACAAATGCATCACCATGTAAAAGTTGGGCTGGGATAGGAATGACCGGTAGGTCAAAGACCAGAATTTATAAGTCCCCCAAATGGTTTCCATCCACGCTTATAAGTTCCCGGGTCATACTCGGGCGGCGCAGCCAGGCGTTTTATCAGCCCACTATTAATTGTTAACTGTCTGCCACTGCTCGGAGCTGTGCTTACTGAAAAATGAAGCACTTGACTTTCTGTCGAGATGGCTTTCAGTCTTACTCTTCAAACCTTATTGTGCTCTAAGTTTTACTGTAGTGTGTGGCATTTGCTTATTAATAGTTAGAAATAGGGGCAGTGTCCCCCCCACCCCCACCCCCCATGGCACCATCTTAGGCAGTCGCTAAGGAGAAGGAAGCTATGTTTTAAGGAATATTTGCGTGGATCTCTATGTTTTTCCCTGGCTCTCTTCACCTTTAGCGTCAATCCTGTGACCCTGGTGTAACAAGCTTAGCTGTGAGGATGGTGCAGGGCTGGGCAGGGTTTCCCTCTGCTGTACAGAGTCGCGATGGGTTGGAGCCCGCTGGGTGGCACCTAACAGCAACCACACACCTGTTGGCCAGTGGAAGGGGCAGCTTTTATACAATCAGCTTCCAGCGGGGGCGGGGGGGGAGCGGCGGGGGTGAATGAAACAGTCTATCACGGCCATAGCAGCTCTTGCACTGTGGAACGGACTAGTATAAGTTGGGGTGGGGACTGGGTGGAGGGGTGCCCAAAGACAGTAACTAAAACCAGGTGTCACTGAGTAGTTTCTTGACTCATGGTGATGTGGAACTGTGCCCACGGGGTTTTCAATGGCTGGTTTTTCAAAAGGAAATAGCCAGGTCTTTCCTCTGAGGGACCACCTGGTAGATGCAAGCCTCCAACCTTTCAAAGAGCCCAGCACTGAATTGTGTACAGCACCAGGGGGGCTCTGAAGTGAGAGGCTAGAAGGAGCATTTGCACCACAATTAATTGGCCTACTGCTCTGTGTCAGGCACTGTGCTAGGTAGGCGGGCAAGCAGAAAAGTCGAGATGGTCCCTGCTTCCAATTCACTGTATATAAAAAAACTGATAGCAAATGGGAAAGGATTTCCTCCTCATCTTCTTATTACAGATCAGACGCTAGCAGCTACGTGGCCCTGTGTGCGACACGAGAGTCGGATTGCCAGCGAGAGAAACTGGAAACTAAAATGAGGACAGGGATTTCAGATTTGAAGTAGGGATAAAAGGAGGTTACTGGAAAACATTGCGTTTCTAATCAAAGACACGGTTTTAACAAAAGAGCATTTACCTGGAAAAATGAATGAAATAAGGTCAGAATGCTGTCCTTCCACTGACTGTCCTCTTTTCAAAGTAGCAGTTGGAGGGCTGAGACACGAAGATAGTGGCACAGAACATGGGCCCCGGTGCCCTCCCCCGCCCCTCAAGATCTGATGGAAAATATCAAAGGAATCCATGAAAGGACAAAAATTGGTATCAGCCCTTGAAGGTAAGCATGGGTCACAGTCAAGAGGAAGATTCCATTAGCTGAAAATATAAATGGACATAGATTCTTTAAAACATAAAATAAGAGCATTCTTCTCATGCATATACTCCACCTTCTAACCCAAACAATATGGATAAGTTTAAAAACAATAGGACAGGACTTTGCCTCATTCTGACTCATTTTCAGTGTCTACTCAAACACACACACACACACACACACCAACCCACCCAGAGGCAAGGTACACCGCCCAGGAACCGTGAGGCCCTCCATTGCTTACACTGGGACTGTCTTTGGAGTTGCCAGCACACTGCTTTCCAATAGGCCCTGCTCTTGCACAAGTCAGAAGGTATCAGTAGCGAGGCCTGGGGAGATAAGTGGTAACATTTGCTTGCATCTTGCGAAATCGACTTTCTTATAGAAAAATGATGATAAAGGAGAACTGGTGAGAACAGGGCATACATGGAACACTGTTCAGTAGGATCTTCCATGTTCTGGAATCCCAGAAGCCTCCTCTACACACCTAGCAAAGTCAGAAACTCCGGGCATCTGCACAAAACTGAAGGCTGCACACAGCAGATTGCCACCCCGCCCCATTGCATGCAGAGCTAAGCAACAGAGTCTGCTTATACCCAAGTGGACAATAAAAGACAAGCATTACCCTCCACCCTGATGGCAAACCCCTCACTCACCTGGACAGACGCAACCTCACACAACAACAAAGGGAACTATCTGTAGCCTGTGAGGAAATTCTAGACCAGAGGGAGCATGTCTCTAAAGATCCATGTCATGACTCCAAACCATTTTTCTATAGGAAAATGTTACAGATACATATGCTTGCCCTTCATGAAACAAGGGCAGGAGTGTAAAGAATAGAATACTATGAAGCAGAGGAAGAGACAAAAATTGAGCTGAAGAAAGAGTGAAAGGCAACCTAAAGAACACTAGTAAAATACAAAATATCTTTGGTTAAAGATAATTATTAGTAGCATTTTTATCTATATTTTGAGATATTTTCTCAACTGTGTTCTCTAGATCACGTTTTGTTTTCAATAGATGGACTATAAATAATGCCGAAGACAATACATATGGAAGATAGAAAACAGAACCCAATTTTAGAATTTCAGATATTCCTGAGGGGGAGGAGGGGAAACTGCCCCCTGGAACTGAAGCAATAGCAAAAGCTATAAAAGAAAAGTTGTTTTTACCTAAACTGAAAATATCTGGGCTCATACCACTCTAAGAAAAATTTGCGAAACAGACCACCAGTATAGACAGATCCCTAAATTGGCTTAAACTCTGAAAGAAAAGTAAGTAAATATTAAGAGAGAAAAGAAACATAAAATGACCGCAGATCCTACTTTATATTAAAAGAAACCTCTGTGGCCAATGTCACCTGGTCCTGTTATCTGCCAATGTTCCCTCCTTTTCCTGCTGGCCGTGACATTGATTATTACAAGAGCTAAGTAAAGGATGCACGTCAAAGCCCGAGACATTGCCGGCTTCCTTGAATCAGGAGGCGACTCACGTTGTGATAGAAGCGTACTTTGCTTATTAAATCTCTGCTCCACTTAGATTTTGTTTTCTTACTGTCTTGTCTTGCTGTCTTGCATGTGTCACTCCCTCTGTCGTGGTGGCAAACCACTCCGGAAAATCGTGCTCGCTTTTCTCCAAGAAAAGCCCGGCGACATCGACTTTTGACACATAACAAACTCTGCATCAGCCTCGCGGGTCTTTCTTATCTGCTGTGATGTGTGCCTCCTCCTCTTGGTCACTTCCGCTGGACCAAACTCCATCCCGCAACTTGATGGGTGGATCTGCTGGCTATCGTGATTTTGTAACACAATGAGAGAGAGAGAGAGAGAGAGCGCTAAGTAAAGGGTAAAAGGCATAAAACCAAAACCAACCCCAGCCCACTGCCATTGAGTCGATGCTGACTCAAAGCAATCCTACAGGATAGGTTAGAACTGCCCCTGCGGGTTTCTGCGGCTGTAACTCTTTGAAAGACTAGCAAGCCCATCTTAATGACATCGTTGTCAAGGTGGACACGCATTAAATACACCTTGAATGTCTACTATAAACAAGAGCCTATACTAGGTTCTAACGGAAGGGTTGGAATCTGCATTCCAATTGCCAGGAGCTATACATCCAATTCCATAGAATTTCACCAGCTCCTCCCTGTGCCGGCACCATGCTGGAGTCACACATCTAAGCAGGAGGGCTCACAGTCCTGAGAAGGTCAAAGTGGAGTTGCGATGCCGCGCACAAGATGTGCCTCTGTGCAGCATCAGGAGGAAAGAGGCTCTCCACCAGAAAGGGCCCTGGAGGTTCCAGGATGCTTAGTGAGAGGCATGGCCTGAAGCAACGGGAAAGGCGGCCTCAGCCAGCAGTGGAACCGAGGGCTCACATCAACAGAAACTGGCCAAGGTCACTTGAGCCACTGAAAACCAGGTCATCGGGGCTGAAGGCAACAAGCCACTGGCATTCCCAGGTTTCAGAAACAAACACGCTTTGGAGGAGGAGACGGGGTTCTGAGGGGGTGGGCCCTTTAGTGTCCATGAGGCCGCAGTTCCTCAGCGACCCCGGAAAGAGCCGGCAGAACCAGGGAGCTGCAACCCAGAAGACGGCGAGTTCCTTAGAGGTCAAAATGCTCCAGTCTTCCATTCACTCTTTAATTAGTCTGAGAAAGCCATCGCCCGGCCTCCTCGGGCAGGCGGGCTGTTGCCCTAGCTTCCCCTGCCTTTACAAGAAGCCGACAATCAATCCAAGGGCAACCTGGGTTTGGTGACCTTTTCAGAGCAAGTTCTAAGGCCTGCTTGGGCCAGCCTCAGCCTGGGCTGCTGATCCTCACCGCACACGATCTAACTGCGCATGGTCAGTGCTAGGTAGAGCCACAAGGCAAGATGGTAGTAAAGACCATTACCTTTATTCCATGTTGCTCCAGCCATCAAGGAAGCACAGCACCTGTTAGACGATTCCATCAATAGGTCACTTAGAAGAGTCAGTGCCTAAGCAAGGGTGAGATACCCAAATGCCTTTGTGACTGAGCTGTGAGAATTAATAGGAGATACAGTGGTTGAGAAAACAGGACCCGATGAAACAGTGCCGGCCCAACTGAGATGCTCAAGTTCTCCGGGTGCATCTGCAGCCAGATTTGGGCTTTTGGCCTATCAGGTTATAGCTCATGGCCTAAAGAACTCAAATTGACGATCTCTAACACCTCAGGTATTTGAAAGAATACATTTCCAGAAGACTTCACATTGCTTAAGTTTAAGCTGACTTTGATGATAAAAGATGGACTGGGATCAGATGCCAGGGCACCCCTTTGGTTTTTAACCCTCCCCTTCTAAGTGAGAACAGTAAGGACTAAGAGTGACAACTGCTTGACCCAAATGATGCTATCGATAATTTCAACCGGAAAAGGTGGCCTCACCTGGGGAGTAAGCTAGAATTATGCAAGATCCCGGGCTCCATATGGGCCCTCTGTCAGGGGCACCATTAGAGTACATCAACTGCATTACCCACTCTCCAAGAGCTGGCTGGGGGCCGTCTCATTCCATCTGGCCACCTGTCCCCTTTCCTTCTCTGTCACAGACTCCTTCCTCCCTTTCCCCTGCATCAATGCCACACACTCGGCTCCTGCCAATCACAGCGGAAATGGGGGCAGCACTGAGAGATCAGGGAACTGGCAGCATGGCCAAGGCCTGGCACTCATCAGCTCTCTAAGACTGGAGAGCAGTCAGCTGTCTCTCCAAGACAGGGTCTGAGGGTTACTGGTTGGGAAACCAAAGCCTTTAAGGGGGGATCATTCTTTAAAGAGCTGTGAGACTGCCCGAAGATGCCAGTGCCCAGCCCTTCGATGTGTGGGCAGGGGGCTCTGCATTACTCAGGCTCAGGGGAAGCATTCACAAGGCAAGGGGGAGGGTGCCCCATACTTGACCGACTTCCAGATGGAAATGTTTTTGCATTTATTTGGAAACTCACATGTTTGGAGGATAGAAAAGTCCTTTTGTTAAAACAGCGTGCTGGAGCAACAGAAAACTGAGTGGGGATAGGAAAGGCAAAAAGGCACCGTCCTTCTAGCTTGGCCTACCAGCAGGGACGGCTTTCGGAGCAGCTGTCTGCAGCACTATGAGTACCCATTGGGGAGATAGTCACCTTCAGCTTCTCTCGCATGTCCTCTTCCTCATTCCCATCACTCTCTGAATAAAGCCGTCCCTCCTGGACCCAGCAGCACAGTGGTGATGCCGGCCACCATGCTTGCAGAGAGAGACCTAGGTCTCTCCCCTGTCTCTGCCACACGGAGATGACAGCCCGACCTCGGAGTGCAAAAATGAATTACCATTGTTGTATTTATAAGAGGGCACAGTATAAGGAGAAGATAACTTCTAAGCACGTTTACCTTAATTCTGTTATTGTTGTAAATAGATTCATAAAAGTGCCAATGTGGCACTTTCGCTGGGTACAATTCAGTGACACCAATTTCATCTGCCATGGTGTGTATCCATCACCCATCTTTATGGTTTGTGAAAGATCTATTGGTTGTGAACCATGCATCGTGCAGGTGTAGACCCATAGACTAAGTGCTCAGCAAACATTGTTGGTGGCTTATGTGAGCAAGTCTCCTTCCCCAGTCCGTAGCCACGAGGACTCCGAGGGTTCTCCTTAAAGGCTCTGCTGCTGCCCACGAATATCCTGCTAGAGAAACCCTGCTCTCAGGCGAAATCCCACTGAGAAGAAGAAACGACTTCACAGCCAGCAGCTGACCGCAGGCATGAGTCAAATATGGCCAAAGTCACTTGGAACCCCAAGTTCACTTTTATTCAGCAACTTCACTTTTTAAAGATGAATCATTGATGTAGCAAGAACGTCCGCTTATCTTGATCTCACCTTCGACCTCTCCTGGCAGAGGAGATTAGAGACCTCTCACACAGAGAAGTTCTGTGTTTCCCAGTCTATCGAGTGGAATCTGGGTCTGGAAAATCCTATAACCTACAGTGGGGCTGATACATAGACTTTCCAAGACTCTACAGAAGCAGGCTGCCTTACCTTTCTCTGACACAGTGGCTGACTTAGGTCTGGCATGTGGCCAACACTCAACAAAGGCTAATGGCTATTACTGACTATTAACCATGAGTCCTAATAATTATTTCCTCTGCAAGGTCTTTCCTTACAGCCTTCCCACTTCCTTTCTCCACGTTGGATGGTGTGGTAGTTACATAATCTGGTGGCAACTTGTGGAGGGGTGGAGTCTAGCCTGTCAATCAGGTTGCAGCTTGATGACCTCATTTGGAAGCATTAAGAATATAAATAGCTTGCTGGAGATGGGGCACTTGCTCACTACCTGCGAGACATTACTAACTGATGGAGCTACACTGATGCCGCCAGAGCCCTGGAGCTAAAAGAGCCAAGTGGAGACCCACACCAGCACTGAGAAGCTTCCACCAACACTGGATCCACCCACTTTCCACCCACTGGCCTGTGATCTTCCTGGATTCAGCATCATTGCATGGCTGCGTGAGTCTAAAGAGGAATTTATGGGCTAGTATTGACATATGGGGTAATTAATAGTGGACTGATGGACTTGACCTGGACTGGGCTGGGATATTTTCTTACAATTACTCTTTGATATAAAGTTCTTTCTTATACACATATGAGTGTCTCTACGAATGTGTTTCTCTAATCTACCCAGACGAACACAGGTGGTAAATCATGGGGCTATTGTCTTTCTTATCCTTGTAGTTGATTCACACACACATACAACTAATTTCACTTGCTGCCAGCGAGTCAACGCTGAACCATAGCAACTCCACTGTGGTGTCCTCCGCCACGACTGTTGAAGGGGAACAGAAAGCCCGTCTCGTTCCACAGAGCTGCTGGTGGTTTCAAACCGCCTACCATGCGGACCTCGGCCCAACGCGTAACCACTATGCCACCAGGGCTTCTACACAGCGAATACATATCGTAAATAAATTCATGAGCTTTGCATAGTGCCTCGCATATACTGAACTCTGAGAATATACTTGTTGATTTTTTGGTGACATAATCTTCCCCCAAGAGGAAAAACCCGATGCTGCTTATATTAGTCAGTAAAGTATTTATCTTTGAAAGTTTCCACATCCAACTTGAGAAACAAGGTGTACACAAAGTCAAAGTCTGCCTTCCAGGAACCTGACAAGACTGAAAGCGCCTGACAGCACACAAAAACTTTCCCCAACACGTCGAGCTGTCATCAGAATGTCTCCACCTTAGATGCCCAGATCATCGGCGACCAGAGCAAGGACAGCGCCCTGCCCATAGTGAGTTTCTATATTTATGCCCACTCTGATCTGCTGTCAGACCGGTTTCTTTGGAGCCTACAGCTGTATGGTGGGATATGACTGTAAGGCCTCATCCTTTGGCTTGCAGTCTCTCTTTCCAACGGGCTTTCCTGTACATGGAAGGTAAGTCACACGGAGATTGCGTTTCTGCACCTTCTCTGCCCTGGATGAACTTGGCCTATGCCCCCATCTGCTATAATTTTTTTAATATCACCTTTGTGCTCCACCCCCTGGCCTGAGCACCCACTCACCCCCCACCTGCTATAATTATCCAAGGTTTTTGGGGTTTTTTTTTTTGTCACCTTCGGCTAACTTCTCCTTTCTGGTGGCTCTATCATAGTACTTAGTTATTTTGTACTCTAAAGAGACAATCTCCCAGACTTTTCCCCGACTATTCAAAATGGGTTGGTGTACCAGGCAGAAGCTACACTCAAATGTGATCCTAAAGAAAATTAGGGAAGGATTATTCACCGAGCAGATTCAGGGAAGCCAAAAGGAGATGTCAAGATGCTCAGGACTCCCACAGTGGGGACAGAGCCACCACGGGTCTGAACGAAAGGAAAGAGAGTAGCTGGAGTTCGGGGAGAAGTGGAGCCACCAGTGAGGAGCTGGCCAGCAGGACCTCGAGTCTGGGAGGTTGCTGGCCATGGAGGACATGCATTTGTAAACCAAGGCAGTCTCCTACAGAGAAGGAAGGGGCAGGGAAGGACTCTCACAGGGGAGGTGAGAAAGGGCAAGGGAAGAATATGCAACACTGTGTCATGAAGGTGCCTGTTTCCAAACCTGTAAATGAAATTGTACCCTATTCACCAAAGGAAAACTGTGCCTGCCCAATCTACCTGCTAAGGAAAGCTAAGGAATTCATTTCTTCCTTGTTTTATTTTAACTGGTTTTTATTGGTTACTCAAAAATAGGGGCCACTTTCATTTTTAAAGAACAAAAGCAGTATAATCTTGCTTGCAATTATGGTTCTATCAGGGCTGCAGAAAGATGTTAAAAAATGAATTTCTCTCTTATTTTTAATTAATAAATCATTTCTTGGGAACTCTTACATATATTATAACAGTCCATGCATCCATTATATTAAGCAGATATGTACCATCAACAACTTCAACACATTACCTTTCTCTTGAGCCATTTAATATCAGTTCCTCTTTCTCCCTCTCTCCCCTACCCTGCCACCCTCACGAACCCTTAATATATTCTGTATGATTACTTGTACATATCTCACAGCCCCCCCGTCTATCCCTTCTCACACAATCCGGGTATTCGTCCCCTTAAGGGGGGTTATTTCGCCATCATTGCTGTCAGTTCTCCATCCCCACCCTACTTTTGCAACAAGTCCATATTTTCCTGGTTTTCTCCCCTTTCCGCCAAGATCCATCTGATGTCAGTAATCCTATCCTTTGTTCCACATCCTCTCCTGAGTCCAGTTGAATTTCTGGCAGCACCTATTTTTGAATGATCTTCAGCAAACTTGTACGTGCATGTGAGGTTAATGACAACTGTTGATAATTTCTACACTCTATTGGGTCACCTTTCTTTGACACGGACACAAATATGGATCTCTTCAGTGCCGTGGCCAGATAGCTGACTAACACATTTCGTGTCCTAGAGGAGTGAGTGCTTCCAGTACTTGCATCAGCACTTTTTTTGTGTGTGACATTTCAATGCTAGCCATTCAATTCCTGGAGCTTTGTTTTCCCCAAGGCCTTTGGTGCAGTTTGAACTTCTTCCTTCCGTACCATTGGCTTTTGATCACATACTATGTCTGCTAATATTTGAATGTCAACCGATTCCTGTTTGCCCTATGTGAAGGGTCCCTCCTGGCCTTGCCCAGTGTCTGGTGGTTCCAAGAGCCCTTTGGCTTGCAGCAGCATGATGTAAATCTCTGTTTCTGTCTCCATGTGGCTATCTTCCCTCTCTGCCCACTCCCTTTTTCTTACAAAGACACCGGTAATAAAAATATTGTAGTCCCTGTTCATTCAGAGAGTGGAGCTTCGAGTCTACTGGGAGGCGCGTTGGAAGAAAATCCTGTCAACTTTTTTGCAAACACTCAGCCATAAAAACCCTGTGGCGCCCAGGTCAAGTCTAACACACATCAGTCTCCACGAGGCAGCACTGACTCTTAGCAACTCTTCTTTGTTTTGTTTTCATAAAAATATTAGTACCCAACCTAGTGACTACCTCTTAACCTAATTACATGCGCCATAACCTATCTCCAAAGAAGATCACATTCACAGGTACTGATAACACGTCTCCTTCAGAGACACACACCATTCATCTCATCACAAGGTGGTATCTATCGTACCTGTTTTCTTGAGCTGGATCATTGCATGCATTCCAATCCTCGGTGTAAAGCCCTGAATTGCCACTCTGACTGCTCAACAGTCTCGCCTTCAGCGCTCACGGCCAGCACAGAAGCCTGCCCCCGAGATTCTCAACTGAGAATCATTAGATGTAAATTATGGACATCTGATTAGGAAGCTCCACATAGAGATTTTTTTCCCAGCCTCTTTGATCTAGCAATAAAATTGAACATCCTTCTGCGCTATGTTTTTTAGAAAGATCACCCTTATTAGTCCCAAGATGATTTATTATTTGGAGTACATGCTCAATAGAAATAGAAATTAACTTCCACAAAATTCCGCGCTCTTAAAAAGAAATGGCTTTCAGTCAAATTAAGGCTTTGCACAGACAGATTTAAATACATTTTGTGGATAAAGACTAGCACTGGGGCATTTTGTTAAATTAAAAGGAACAAACTAAAGCTTGCATATGTAGCCTTCAAAGCCCCTCCACCACAAAGCCTTCCTGCCCCAGTGTCCTCAGGCTCTGTCATAGGAAGGAATCCTGTCACCCACAGAACTAGTAAACTATTCTGCACACAGCTCTGGTAAGTTTGTTTGTTTGTTTGTTTGCTTGTTTGTTCATGTGAGCACACTCTACCTTCTAGATTAAAAAACAAAATACTGTGTACATGTTGTAGGTAAACATCGTAAAGTTAGGGGTTGTGTCTTGTTCATTTTTCATCACCCGTAGAGCAGGTTCATTGTAGGTGCCCATGCTGTATTTGTTGAATTAAAACATTAATCAAAAACAAATGCATTTCTTTTAACTGAGTTGAGTGAGACAATTGCATCTGGTGCTGATGGTGCTTTCCAATGCATATACTGTTCCATTGTGCCAACCTATGATGTAACCATCAGATCTTCTCCGCCCAAGGCCCCACCAAAAAAAAGAAAATCTAAATTCTAAATCCAGAGTTTAGGCTCAGTTTAAGCATTGTAAGTCTTTAGTAAGTTTGAGATCCAGCATATCAGAAAACTCTCATTTTCAGACAAATGATTATATATATATATGATTTTCTGATCTTTTTTATTCAACCACTCAATAAGTCTTTCCTAACGAATAACAAGTCTCCTCTACTAATTTTTGTTGTCATTTTTAATGTAAATTTAAGCCCATAGACAAAATAAAAGATCTCATTTTGAGGAAAGAAAGCTGAAGCTATTTGGTAGCTAGAAATTCTACTGAAAGATGTGCCTAGAGATGCCATGGATGAAATCAGACACATGATGAAAAGGGGCCGGAACTGATGAATTTTAATGCAGCTAGGCAAAAACCCAAGGCCTGTCACACCAGCTGGTCATTCTTGCTTTCGCCATTAAAAGTGGCCTTTTTTGTGGCTGATAACAGAAATGTCGGTCAATCAGGCACAGCTGTAGGTCTGGGCTTGGTGCCCACTCTCAACCTTGCCCCTCCCTTGCCTTCCCCCAGGCTAGGATGGAATGAAAGGGTCAGAATTGGCAGTAGGCACTCAGAAAGGCAAAACCAAGATGCTTAAATCCAGAGGAAAGACTGTTTGCTGCCGCATCTTCGGCCTTAGCCCGTTAGGTAAAGTTTAACCCCTGCAAAGCAGGTCACCTGGCAAAAATAGATGGAAAATACAAACTTCAGGTTGAAAGACTGGGAGGAGGCAAGGGGAGATGCTCGGCTGCATATGGTGTTCCATTAATAGGTATCACACTCCATAATGGGAACATTTTTATACAAATGTGTTCTTTGGCATCCAGCCAAGAGCAGGGCACCCTAGTGAAATCACAATGCACAGTTAATGAGCTATTTTTGGTGAATTTGGCACTAGAGACTAATAGAACCAATTTGTCCCCAAAATGTTAAATCATTTAGCGCTTCTTCGGAGGTGCTAAGTGCATCTAGAACTTTTCAGAGCCGTCAATAAAAATTAGAGACTACTCAAAAGCCTTCAGCCTTGGCTTGGGACCCTTTATCTTCGGATTCGGATGAGTCCGATTCGAGGGCTGCTGGACACCTGAGGAGACTCAGGGCTAAGAGTGCTGGCTGCAGGGAGCAAGTGGTCAGACCAAGGCACCAGCACACCTCCCTGAGGAGAACCCGCAGAGATCATATTCCTGATTGGCAACGCCGCCCACCAACCCTCTGCTGTGATCTCTGGAGCATCTTCTCACTCTCCCGAAGGCCTGTCATCCATGAACTCCTTTTCAGAACAACACTGTTCTCTCGGCCTCAGAATTTCTGGGTTTGGCTAAGCCTTTAAGTTTACCTCGCATTTCTCCCTTGTTCTCTTCTATCCCCTCCGTACCATTGCTTAGCCCCACATCCCTGAATTGCTACAATTGTCTCTTATAACCCTTCTCCACCAGCTTCCTTCACCTCCAGCTGTCCTGCATATTGATAGAAGATCAATCTTCATTAACTAACACTCTCAAAAAGTTACCTACCTATTTAGAAACTTTCTATGGCTCCCCAGTACCTGCCACATCAAGGCTGAACTGCAAACTCTGACTGTGAAAGCCCTTTATAAGATGACCCCATTCAACCAAGATAGCCTGATTTTCCATGAGCTGTCTTCCCCTGTTTGACTCCAGAGAACCATTAACCATCGTTGAATAAATAAATCCCCGCAACTGCTCACCCTGGAGCCTTCTACAAAGAGCGAGCACGTTACACAGTGCTGTCGGTGTGAGAAACCATAAAACACAAAAGTACAGCCTGCAATTTGAAGTATCTGCCCTTGTGAGTTACAGTTTCCAGCTTTGTCCTCTTGGTTTATAACCTATCCCAGCACACACACACACACCAAAAATGTCCCCCGCTCCATAAAGTCAAATTTGTTGCAAATCTATCGAATCTTTTTTTCATGCTACACCAACAAAAAGAGGCAAGATTGTTGAGATGACTGATTGTCCAATTTAGGCTCTCCACTCTTGTCCGGCCTAACTCATGCTCCAAGAGCACCTGCCTCCATGTTGCTCCTATGTCTTCCCATCTCCCTTTTCTCCGTTTTTTATCCAAATCCCATTCTGTGAAGCTTAGTGTAGATGCATCCCCCTGCCCTAAAGTGCCCCTAACCTCCAGCATTGCATCCTTCAAACAGTACACACAACACTACTCGTTGTGTTGTTGGTAGGTGCTAGGGAGCTGGTTCTGACTCAGTGACCCCCTGTATGACGGGGCTTCAAAAGTTTGTGGGAAAATGCCATTATTTCTTCAATCCATTTTTCCATGAACTTTAGGAAGCCTCCTCATACATCGTAAAGTCCAGTCCTGTGCCATCCCTATGCTACACGATAGGTCTGTGTCCATCATTGTGGCCACTGGGTCAATCCATCTAGTTGAGAGGCTTCCTCTTTTTTTGGCTGGCCCACTACATTATCAAGCATGGTGTCCTGGTTGGCCCATCCTGATAATACGGCCAAAGGAAGTGAGATAAAGTCTTGATATCATGGCTTCCAAAGAACATTCTGGTTATATTTCTACCAAGAGAGATTTGCTCATTCTTCTGGAAGTTCATGATGTATCCAATATTCTTTGTCAACAACATAATATAAATGTGTCATTTATTTTTAATCTTCCCTTTTCATTGTCCAAGTTTTGTATGCATCTAAGGGAGTTGAAAATACAATTGCTCGAGTCAAGCTACCTTATTCTTCAACCTGGTATCTTCATTTTTAACACTCTGAAGATTTGCCCAATGCAATATATCAATTTTTTTCTTGACTACGGAGCACTGCTTGTGGATTATGGTAAAATAAAATATTGACTAAATATTAACAAACTATTTCTCCAATCTCTTGGTCTGTGTGCTATTCTACTGGAGCACAATTAATTGTTCTGGAATTCCCATTCTTTTTCCATGGTAACCATAGTTTGATCCACATTATCAAATATCTTTGCACAGTCAACGAAACACAAGAGAAGATCTTTCTGGTATTCTCTGCTTTCAGCCCAGATCCAGCTGATATCAGCAGTGTTTTCCTAGTTCTGGATCTGGCTTGAGTTTCTGGCTCCTCCCTGTCTGTACATTGCTGCAACTGTTGTTGAATAGTCTTCAGAAAATTTCACTTGCACATAAGATTAATGATATTGTTCAATAATTTCCACAATCTGGTGGGTCATTTTTTTTAATGGGCAAAAATATGGATCTCTTCCAGTCATTTGGCTAAGCAGCTGTCTTGCAAATTTCTTGGCATGGATAAGAGAGTGCCTCCAGGGCTTTATCGGCTTGTTGAAACATTTCAATTGATAGTCATTGAATTTTTGGATCAAGAAGGTTCAGTACCTTGGGACCTCAGGACCCAAAGGACGCACTCCACTATTGACTCTTTTGCTAGTAGTGAAATCCCCATTTCCTGTTGCTGAGATGGCTGTTTTTATACCCAGCAGGATAGCAATCGCAATTAACTATATTAACACTCACTCACAGCTGAGTCATATAATCCAGACAGTAACTTCCCACACCTTCGTACACAGATACATCAGGAAAATGAAGATTTTTGTTATGTTTTGAATGAGGGCCAGGGTGGAATCAAAGGCCATGGCTAAAAGAGTCATATTAAATCATTCAAACTGCAGTCTGGAAGCTCTGTAGAAACGTTCCCACTTTGAATGACTATGCTCATATTTGCAGTACCAGCGGCATAGCTTCCAGTCTCACAGCAACACACCGGCCCCTATAGTGCAACAAACTGACCAATAGCTAGTGGAATTTTAACATATTTCTCAGCTTAAAAATAATAATTTTAAAAGTTGCACAACTGTGAACACAATAGAATTTTTGTTGATCCACTCTCCAATTATTGGCATTTGAATTAGTTCTACTTTTGCCTATTATAAATAGCACTGTTGTGAGCATTTATGGGAAGGCTTTGCATGCACATAAAACATAAATTTTCACTTCTCTTCGGTAGACCTTTTCACACTTACACAGAAAACCACCACTTGTGTCAGTTTGTCATACTGTAGTGGCTTGTATATCGCTGGGATGCTGGAAGCTATGTCACTGGTCTGTCTTACATACTTCGGATCTATTGTCACAAAAGACCAGCCCTTGAAGAAGGGCCTCGTGCTTGGTAAAGGGAAGGGCCAGTGGAAAAATGGAGGATCTTCAACGAGCTGGAGTGACGCTGCGGCTGCAACAATGGGCTCAGGCACAGGAACAATTGTGAGGATGGCGCCGGTACAGGAAGTGTTTCATTCTGTTGTGCATGGGGTCTCTATGGATTGGAACAATGGCACCTACCAACAATGAAATCAACAAAAAGTAGAAAAGAACACCATGGCTGATAAAGTGGAGGGTCGGGGGGAAAAAAACAAGAAAGACCCTCAATGAGGTGGATTGACAGAACAGCATCAGGAGGAGAAGAAAACGCATCTAGGGACATAACGGTGGTGCGGCACTGAGTAACGTTTGTTCTGTTACCCGCTATGTTACCAGGAGTCATGGTCAATTTAACAGCAATGGATGACAACAAAGCTGCTTAGAAAAAAAGAAAACAATGATATTTCTATAGATGTGACTAAAACCACTACAAGAACATGCCTTCATGCACCCACTGTATGTGCCAGGCAGTAATCTAATCCCTAATACAGCTTAGCTCTAATTCTCACCACTATCCTTCATTTGCAGATGAGGAAACTGAGGTACATAGAGAGGTTTAAAAGACAAGTCCAGTGGGCCCCTATGCAAGTACGCCCTCAACACAAGAACACTTTGTTCTAACAATTTTGCAGTCTGAGATGCTCACCTTCCTGGCACAATTGCTAAAGACAACAGGTGCACAAGCAAATGTGGTGAAGAAAGCTGATGGTGCCCAACTATGAAAAGATATAGCATCTGGGGTCCTATAGGCTGGAAGATAAACAAGTGGCTATCTAACTGAGAAACAACAAAGCCCACATGGAAGAAGTACACCAGCCTGTGAGATCACAAAGCATTGAAGGGATCAGGTATCAGGCATCAAAGACCAAAAAACAAAAGCAAAAACATAGCATTGTGAATGAGGGGAGTGCGGAGTGAGGACCCAGGGCCCATCTGTGGGAAATTGGACATACCTCTGCAGAAGGGCCGCGGGGAGGAGACAAGCCAGTCAGGGTGCAGTGTAGCAATGATTTATACAATTTTCCTCTAGTTCTTGAATGCTTCCTTCCTCACACTATCATGATCCCAATTGTACTTTACAAATCCAGCTGGACCAGAGGATGTACACTGGTGCAGATAGGAATGGAAATCCAGGACAGATGAACCCCTGTGGACCAGTGGTGAGAGTGGCGATACCAGGAGGGTTGAGGGAAAGTGAGGGGAAAGTGGGTAACAGATTACAAGGATCTACATAAAACCTCCTTTCTGGGGGATGGACAGGGGAAAAGTGGGTGAAGGGAGACATCAGATGGTGTAAAATATGACAAAATAATAATAACTTATAAATTATCAAGGGTTTATGGGGGACAGGGGAGCAGGAAGGGAAAGGGAAAATGAGAAGCTGATCCCAAGGGCTCAAGTAGAAAGCAAATGTTTTGACAATGATGAGGGAAACAAATGTACAAAAGTGCTTGACACAATGGATGGATGAATGGATTCTGATAAGAGTTGTATGACCCCCAATAAAATGATTTTCTTAAAAAATGTTTCCAGTGTTTATATGGGAAGAAGCGCTGGTAGCACATTGGCGAAGCATTCATCTCCTAACCAAAGGGTTGCCAGTTCAAACCTACCCAGAAGTCCTGCAGGAGAAAAACCTCCTGATCTGCTCCCAGAAAGATCACAGCCCCGCAAACCATATGAGGTGATCCGGCTTTGTCACGTGGGGTTGCTCTGAGTTGAAATTGACTCCAGGGCACCCCACAACAATAATGCAAATTAAGTCCTGTGAGTGGCAAAAATAACGGTGGAGAGGGACAGAGACTGGCTTTTAATCCTGCTAAAGACCTAAATTTACAATTGATTGAAACACTTCAATTCTGACCTAAGACAGCTCAACTTTTGCAAGCATTCCATGCCAAAATTAAAATGTATTTCCCTCTTCCACCTCTTTCCAACCCCATCCGATGTCCCAGTTTATATTGGCTTCTTTTTCTCTAAGCCTGAATCAATAATTTCACTTCTTCATTATAAATCTGAAGGCAATTATGGCAAATAAAAAATGGAATTTGACTTGCTGGTGTTTAATTATTGATGGGGCCTTTTTAGAACACATTTGGTCTCTGAAATGGTTTCTCTGGACACTGCTCCATTTCTCATTGGTTGCCTATTCTGTTTGTTCCTGGCCTCTGTGTTCCTTTTCGAGTTTGTGCAGGTGAGCAGACGCTGTATTGTCTGCTTTTGAAATATGTCTTTAGGCATGCTTTTGTTTGACAAGGAATGCCAAGGCTGAGCTGACAGAGTCTGTTTGAAAATCTTTTTCCAGATACACAAGATCAGTGAGCCTGTTCCATGTACACTGTGATTAGAATCTTCCTTCAGATATTTATATCAACATTTCTGCTTTCGGGGAAGCTGTTTTCTGAGCCTACCTGTCAGAGAGATACTAAGAAAAGGTAAAGAGTTCCATCATTCACATATTCAAATATAGAAACCTATGTTTGGTAAAGAGTTGAGATCCCTCACCCCCTACAATTTGAAACAGGAAGAAGGTACTGCCCATGGTCACCCTTCCTCCCACCAGCTGGAATGGCGCCTTAGTTCGTTGAAACCTTCAGAGAAGGGGCCTGAGGAGTTTCACTTGGAATTATTCGGGACATTTTCAACATAAGCACTGGCTTCCTGAACGCTTGCCCATTGAGAGTAGAAGAAGTGCCAGAGCAAGATGAGGAAAAACAGCTACCGAAGGAAAGATAAATTCAACCTGCCAAGAGATATTCATAATACCTGTTTCTTTCATCCAAGAATTTCCTGTAGTCAAATCATTCCGGGAACTGTAATTGCCATTCTAGCACCAGCATTTTTTCGATGTGTAATTATTTCATCTAAGACCTTGTGGGTCTGAGCGGTGGTAGCTCAGTGGCAGGAATACCAGCTTCAATTTCCCAGCCAATGCACTCCGTGCCCAGATACCACCTGTCCACAACGGAAGCTTATGTGTTGCTACAGTGATGTAAAGATTCCACGGAGATTCCGGACTAAGACCCACCCAAAAAAAACTCACTGTCATCGAGTTGATGCCAACTCGCAGTGACCTCATAGGACAGGATAGAATCGCCCCTGTGAGTTTCCAAAACGGCAACACTTTAGGAGTGTCTAAAGTCCGGTCTTTCTTCCAAGGAGCTACTGGTGGTTTCTAACTTCGCCCCTTGCTGTTAGCAGCCCTCTGTGTAGCCACTACACCACCAGAGCTCCCAAGACAGAGAGGAAGAAAACCCTGGCAATCTACTTTTAAGATTAGCCAATGAAACCCCTATTCATCAAGCAGTCCAATCCACAACTTACCATGGAGGTTGGCATACGGGCAGGTAGCACTTCATTCCACTGTGCATGGAGTTGCCAGGAGTTGGGAGCTGACTGAACATGGCCCTCCTCCAAGAGAATGTCCAAGAGGGCTTCAAAAAGTTAGTTGGAACATTTCATTATCTTTGAATTCCATTTCTCCCTTATTATTTGAAAATTTTAAAAATATTTTTAAATGCTACTTACCTTTGGAAAAATGAAACTTAGCATATTACAAAGAAGGAGAGTCACCTGGCCATCAATTAGTCCCCTCAACTCCACCAGGTCGATTGACAGTAATTTGCTATCAGAAGAGTTAACGAACAGCAGTATAATTAAAACTAACAAATGAAACAGAGAGGAAGGCCATGTCAATTTAAGAGATTAAGTTGTTTGGCCATGCAGAAAATTAATTTCAAATTTGGTTTATCAAGTGACTAAATCTTATCGATGAAATCAGGCCCAGCAGGTTGTCCACCTGAAAATATGCCATTCACCATTCCAGTTAGCCAAAATCTGCAGATGGAACATTCAACAAGCCCTAACACACATTCCACAATTAAAACTGGTAACTAATCTAATCTGTGTTTTCAAATTCAACAGACAAGGATGAGGAAGAGGCAGAGGTATTTTACAATGTACTGAGACGTCTGAGTGCCAGACCCTGGTGTTCTCTGTTTGCCTCCAACGTGGTTCCACACACATGTGAAAGAAAGAGGAGGAGCCTGGGGGGGCATTTGTTAGCATTTGTTGCCAACTGCAAAAGCTTGGCAGTTAGAGTCCACCCAGGAGAAGACCTGGCAAGCTGCTCTGTGAAGATTACAGAAAGGAGGAAAAATAGCCGATGGGGCAATTCTTCTCTGTCATGATGTTGTTAGATGCTGTTGAGTGGGTTCTGACTCATAGCAACCTTATGTACAATAACGAAACACTGCCCCATCCTGCGCCACATTACAATTGTGCTTACATTTGTGCTCATTAAGGAAGCCACTGTGTCCATCCATCCTGTGGATGGTGTTCCTCCCTTTTGCTGCCCTACTACTTTACCAAGCATGAGGTCCTTCTCCAAGGACTGGTCCCTCCTGACAACATATCCAAAGGACGTGAGGCTACAACGAGGGAGTAGGCTGTCTACCTCCGAGGAACAGGCCGCCGAAAACATTATGACCAGAAGATAAACTCTACGATAGGGGGTTGCTGTAAGTCGAAAATAGCTGGACAGAACCTAATGACAAAAGAGAAAGAAAATGTACCTACCATGTGGATCGAAGAGAAGACCAAGTAACCTATACGATGGAATGTGCAAAGTCCTAAAGCTAGAAGCCAGAAAGGAAGAGCACACTCAATATAGCTTCAACTGAAAACAAAAGAAAGAAAAATTCAAACCTCAAGTTTGAGCACTAAGAGCAGCAGAAAGCATCAAAAGAAGGCGGAAGGAATGCAGCGTCGGTGTGCCAACAGAGCTGGGCGACATTCAGCCACGTCGAGAGGTGATATGCGATCAAGAATTCATGGCAAAGGATTGTGTAACACTGTGCGACCAAAAAGATCTGATTTGTGGCAGACAGAAAATGGGTTTTGCCACCGCGACAATGCACCTGCTCACACAACTATCTCAGTGCGCCAGTTTTTGGCAAAAAATAAAGTATGCCTCTTTTGCCCCATGTACCTTACTCCCCTGACCTAGCTCTTTGCCATTTCTTTTTGTTTCCTCGAATGAAGAGGGACATGAAAGGACAGCAATTTGATGACATAGAAGAGGTGAAGAGAAAAACGAGGGAGGTGCTGTCAACCATTCAAACAGATAAGTTTGAAAAATGTTTCCCAGAATAGAATCGCAGGTTTAATGAATTATTATGTGTAATGGAAAGTACTTTGAAGGTGACAAAGTTGTTTTCATAAAGAAATTTTAATATATAGGTTTGAAAAAAAATCCATTTTTAAAGGGTGGGGGTACCCCTCAGTATAGCCAGAACACTCCTTAGAAGCAAGAATGGTGACATTTCATCTCACATACTTTGGATATGTTATCAGGAAAGACCAGTCCCTAGAAAAGGACATCATGCTTGGTGAAGTGGAGGGAGATCCTGGACAAGATGGGTTGCCAAGGTGGCTGCAACAATGGACGGGAGCATGACAGTGACCGTGAGAATATTCCAGACTGAGACGGCATTCCATTCTATTGTGCATAAGGTCGCTATGAATTGGAAGCAATACTGGCCCGGCACCTCACAAGAACAACACTCTGTGGTTAAGTGACTCATTTTCAAAACTAACCAGACAGGTGATGAGTACCTTCCTAGATGGACAATTCTAACATTCCCTCCACCCACTGAGGACCAATGATAATAGAAGAGGATGTTTTTTGTTTTATCTGTTTATTTTTTTATATATATAAATCATTTTATCAGGGGCTCTTACAGCTCTTATAACTTTTCATATATCTATTGTATCAAGCACATTTGTACATATGTTGCCATCATTTTCTAAACATTTACTTTCTATTTGAACCCTTGGTAGTAGCTCCCCTGTTTTTCCCTCCCTCCCCTCTCTCACCTTCTTGACCCATATCTTACACTGACCATGGTCTCCCTTCCCCCATGTTTCTATTGTTCATCCCCCTGGTGGGGGTGGAAGGAGTTACACGCCAATCATTGTGATTGGGCACCCTTCCTCCCCCACTTGCCTCCTACCCTCCTGGTATCACTACTCCCGTTTATGTTTCTGAGGAGTTTATCTGACCTGGATTCCGTGTGTCATAAGCTTTTATCTGTGCCTGTGTACATGCTCCAGTCTAGCCAGAACTGAAAGGCAGGATTGAGGTCATGATAGTGGGGGAATGAGGAAGCCTAAAATAACCAGAGGGTCCATTGTGTTTTATCAGTGCTATGCTGCACCTTGGTTGCCTCCTAGCTTCCTTGTGGCCTTTCTGTGAGGAGATGTCCTACTGTCTACACATGGGTTTTAGAGTTCTGCTCCTACCCACCTTGTTTGCAAAAAATATGTTTTTGTTTTGTTTTGTTGCTCTGCTCAACCCTTCCCTCAATGAAAGAGCAGTTTGTTCTAACAATGTGTCATTCTGTGATGCTCACCCTCCCAACACTATCACTGAAGACAAAATGGGTGCATAAGCAAATGTGGTGAAGAAAGCTGATGGTGCCCGGCTACCAAAAGATAGAGTGTCTGCAATAATTTACATATAACCTCCTCCCAGGGGGACTGACAACAGAAAAGTGGGTGAAGGGAGACACCAGATACTGTAAGACATGAAAAATAATAATAATTTATAAATAATCAAGAGTTCGTGAGGGAGAGATGGTGGGGGAGAGAGGGGGAAAATAAGGAGCTGATACCAAGGGCTCAAAATGTTTTGAAAATGATGATGGCAGCAATGTACAAATATGCTTGACACAATGGATAGATGGGTGGATGGATGGATGGATGGATGGATGGATGGATGGATGGATGGATGGATGGAGATTAAAGCTGTACGAGCCCTCAATACAATGATTTTTTTAAAATACTGAACATATAAATAAATGTATATACTGTTTTTTCCCTATTGTTGTATATGTGTTTACATGTGTACATGCCTGTGTTTGGACCTCTAGGAATGTCCTTTACCTCCTAGTTCATTCCTCTATTTCTTTTGCTTTCCTCTTATCCCACTATCATGTTTGAAACACAGGGAATCCAGGACAGATAAACCCCTCAGGACCAATAATGAGAGTAGTAATACCAGGAGGTTAGGGGAAGGTGAGGGAGAAAGAGGGAACTGATCACAATGATATACATATAAACCCCTCCCAGGTACAGGGACAACAGAAAAGTGGGTGAAGGGAGACAGCAGTTGGGTATGTATAAGACATGAAAAAAAATTAGGGTAGGAGGCTGGGGGAGGGGGGTTGGAGCTGATACCAAGGGCTCAAGTAGAAAGAAAATGTTTTGAAAATGATAATGGCAACATATGTACAAGTGTACTTGACACAATGTATGTATGTATTGATTGTGATAAGAGCTGTAAGAGCCCCCAATAAAATGATTTTTTTTAAATAGCATCTAGGGTCTTAAAGGCTTGAAGTTAAATAAGCGGCCATCAAACAGAGAAGCAATAAAGCCCACAAGGAAGAAGCACACCAGCCTGTGCGATCATGAGGTGTAATGCCTATTTATGGTAGCTTGGCTAACTCTTTGAGTCTTTTGCATAAAGAAGGGTTAAACTTGATGCCAACTAGTTGGAGCATTGCTTTAAGAAATGATGTAAGATCAAGTCTTGGATGTGGGCTAGAGCAAGTGTCAGATTATGTACTAGTGAGACAGAGAAAGAGGAACAGGATGAAAAGGCATTTGAAGATGGAGACTATCTGGTTCAGTTTGTATTTCTGCTAGCTTCAACTGGACATGTTAACCAAAAGCCTCTTGTCTTCCACAGGAATTTCAGAGTTGTCCATGAAGCCCCAAGATGCGAATGACTGATATACTCTGGAAAGTGTTACTGCGCTCACAAATTCAAATGATGGAAAACAAATTGGGCTTTTCAAAAACATGTATAAAACCAACGTACATGCTAATGCCATGGTCTACCAGCTGACCTCAGAAGGTCCCAGAGAGACACGCCACAGAATTCCATAACAACACCTACTGCAGGACTCATTTCGGGAACAAAGAGTGGATAATCATTTGGTTTGGAAACACTTTAGGTGAGCAGGGAATTTGAAAGGTGAGGGAAGGAGTATTCTTATTGGGGATAAAATGGAAATTATTTACTTGGGCCGTGCTCATTATCCTGTTGATTTGCATCCTGCTGACACTTGAAGGCCCTCCGTCTCCCACCCACTCCCCCTTCTGTTCTTACAATTCTCTAGTTCCTCTGATTTCGTGGCAAAAATTTGCAAGTCTGAAACTTTAGGATATTTCGCCTGAAATGTTAATGGCCAAGATCTATGTAGTAAATGGAAGAACGGGGAAGCCCCCACTTTCAAATCCACAGCCCTTCCTGCAGTCTGAGAGTCTGACAGGCAGAATTGCGTGTCTGCTTATTAATGCGTTATCTACACAATGTTGTTCCCATTGGCTTTTTTCTAGTGCAGTCATGCCATGCAAAATTCCAAATCCACATCAACCTCGAATTAAGAACTATGTATTTTTAAAACTACACCTGATGTACAGAGAATATAAAACCTAATTAATCTTAAAAAAAATAAGACTAGAAATACATTCTGCTTGTGGTCTTTTGTTGTGTGGAATAAGCATTTCTAAAAGGAAGCTACCTCTTAGACCAGAAATAGACTCAGGGCTTGGAAGGAGAATCCATTAAAGAGTTTAAATTTGCTAAAGTAAGATCCCTACCTACCTCATGCCTGGGGCAACTCATGCAAAGGGTATGATTTGAAAACTTGATTAAATAGGCTCCATTGCTGTTTCTTAGCCTAGGACCCTGTCCAGTAGCTTACAACCCCCTAAGACTCTGCTTTCCATTCAACTTCCCATGCATCAATACCACACTGCGTAGCAGATATGAAAGAGTCAGATTGGTTAGAATTGTGCGCTCCTGAAATGTGTTAACCATAGGCTTTAGAGGCTTGGGTTCCTTGTCCTTAAAAAGTTCCCCACAGTTTTCATTAAGAATTAAAGCAAGTTCTATAAAACACTTAGCACAGGGTCCGACACTTAGTAGACACTCAATAAGTATTGCTTTCCTCCTTCCAAAAGCATATCCCTACCCAGGACTTACTTTCACCACTAAACTTTTTGGGGGAAACCACTAAGGAAGGGATATTCCTGCAAGTAGGAAACTTATGATGATCTTATAATCACCCAACCAAAGCAGAACACAAACACTTGTTTTTCTCAAATGTGTGCACTATACTAATTACATCCCAAGTACCTGCCTTCAATAATTTATCCCAAAGGGGGATTATGCTTGTTGATACAAGCCCTGGCCCTAACTCAACAAGTCAGCACTACTTTGATTGGTTTCCAATTTGTATAGATTGGGGTGGAACATAGAGACATCCCCAGAAGCGCCTCTTTCTTATAAACCTTTGGGGAAATTACAGGAGCTTTTAGGCTAGGGTATTCTTTGTCAGCTGTCACTTGTAAGGAGTCTATGTAGCGAGGGGATGCTGGGTCCCAGTGTCTCTTTATTTAGGTAAACATGACGACCAAGGTATCCATCGCCCTCATAAGAGCCTCATCTATCTGTCCCAGAAGTTGAACGCAAGTCTCCAGCATGGAAGTGAAAGTGAAAGCCAAATATCTAGCATGTTAGCCCAGCTCCCACGAACCTCAATACTCAGCTATAGCTAAGCTCAGCCACTTTACAATTCAGTGTAGAGACCAAAAGGCAGCTGCAAGCATACCGTCCCAGCAATCGGCTAGCCAGATCGGGGGTATGCTATAAATATCTGTGGGACCAGCGGTGGACCATGGTGTGCAATGAAGCCCTTAGATGTATTTTGAAGCTCACTTTCCAAAGACAATGCAAAAGAAGGGGGGGGGACTGACTGTCATATACATATAGCTTGAAATGTCCTCTTCAAATGGAAAGCCAAGTGCTTTGACTGTGTCACTTTCTAGTAACTGACAAGAGAAAGGAACTATTTGAGGTAGTTCTTACTCTCTCCACACAATGGAATAAAACCGCTGGTCTGTTTCCAATGTCATTATCAAAGGGCCATTCGCCAAATGTAAAACAGCAGCTCGTCATCAATTTATCATTAACAACAGCAAACTCCCTAATGTAGGGGGACTGCTCTTTTCCCCAGGGGTTCCCTTAATGGGAGGCTGGAGTCAGATAACAAGCAGAGGAGCCAGGCTGCTACAGGAAGGAAGGTATTCCCAGCAAAGAAGGTGCATAGTACACAATAGCCTTCCACGACTGGTGAGCCCCTGGCACGCGCACCAAGGAGAGAGAGGGCAGAGATGAGGAAAGTTCACATTCTCGCAGGGCCCCTTGTGGTGAGCACACACGCTTGCCGTTTGGGAGTGAAGCCACTTGGGATCGAAAGACCATGTAAGCGAGCATTTTCCAAAGCCTAGGATGCTGCTCCTGTTGGTTCACCCAGCAAGAAGAACAAATGCTTCACGGTGTACAAGAGGTGCTATTCTAAAACTCTCTCTTGGTAGTAACTAATTTAAGTATCCAACAATCTAAGAAGTGGGCTTACTGTTTTCCCCATTTTAGGCCTCATTTGCCCCATCCGTAAAATGGAGACATTAACAGTGCCTATCTCATAGGGCTACTATGATCATTGAGGAGGATGTGGCCCACGGTAAGGGCATATCTGCATAGTTCTCACACCTTAGTGAATGCTCTGAAAATGTAATAGTTATTATCGTCATTGTGATTTATTACACGTGTGGCTTCCCATTGTTGGTGAACCTTCAGAAGTAATGATCTTTCTTCACTCTCTCCAGGCACCCCGCTGATTTCCAAAGCCTACACAAGTGAAACGATGGGGGGTGGGGATTAGGGGTATTGGCCGCAGCTAAGGATCACAGCAAAACTAAGGAGCTCACAGGGACCAAACCCCTCAACCTTGGCTTCATTAGCACGCTTTCTCTAGCAGAGCTAACCCAGCCCATGCCAGTCAAGCATTCCCTTGCAAATATAAATCATTACCCAATAAACCACAGACATAGGAGACAGGCCACAACAGATAAAGCTGTGGGTCAGAGTAGCCAATCCCTTAGGCTTTAGGGAAAGGGAGGAAAAGCAACGGCATTAATTATATAAACAGCTACTTGGAAAAAGCTTTAAGCAAGTATTTCAGATTCCCCTTTAATTAGGGTAAATAATTACTTCACTTTCATCTTTCAATGCACTCCCAAGTTCTCTCATGCCCTCTCTTCAAATACCAACTAGAAACATTTAAAGATTGGGGAATAAACCAACTGTGTTCATTTTTAAAGCCACTTTATCTTTCTGGATCTCGACTTCACCATCTGTACAATGAGGAGACTGGACTAGGTGTGTCTCCAAGGCCCCTTCTGGTAGCGTTTGCATGGCTCCGCACAGTGCACTGGGGCTCACCTAAAGACTGCAGCGATTCACTCATCTCATGTTCTTTCCTCGGAAGGAGCATACCATTCTGAGATATTAACTGCATTTGTTTATTGAGCTTCAAAAGTGGTTTTATAAATGCACACATCAGGACACTGAGCAATTCCCTAGGTGTGCCAGTCCCCTGCTGTGAGAGAAGGAAACCCCAAAAAACAAGTCAAACAAAGGTCTGGAGACTTGTGCAGCCAAGGAATTTTAGAAGAACTGCAGAGGTCCTTGTGAAATGACTCTGCTAACGGTTTAATTAGTTCAGGTCTTTGTAATTCTCAAACTAGAATGAATGAGGTAATGCTCGACAGAGATAGAGAAATTAGATAACTTTATAAGTAATAACTTTCGACCCAATATAATAACTCCAAAATGGAATGTGTAGCTTACAGCTCTCCATCATAAGAAAAATTGGAAAACTTCCTCTTAAAAAAAGCTGTTGTTGCCATGGAGTGGATTCTAATGAGGACACATGGGGGGAGCTCTGTCACATTATCCACTGGTAAGTGATGTGATGAAACCCAGGAGAAATTGGTCTTTACAGATTAGTAAGCACAATTAAATCCATGCTTACCTAGCTTATTGAGTAATCCAATACTGGAAACACCGAGGAAATGGGGATGGTATAGAGAGGGTGTGTGCTGACCTCATATTACCTCTTCTATCTTGTCTAACTCCCCTCAGAAAGCAAATAGTTGCTTCATCCATGCTCCCCAAACACTATTATATAGCTTTTATAAAGCATGTATGTGCGATGTTACAATGTGTGTTCTTTGGGTTAATTCTCACCAAATCAAGAATGTCTCATTATATTCTTGTACCTCTGCTTATTATAGTCCCAAACACATTCTAAATAAACATTGTTTGAATAACTTTCTTAATTAATGACCTGAGGAATTTAAAAAGAATTTCCTTGCCTTCAGAGAGGTTTGCACTCTAGCTGGAGTCAAAATTAACATAGTGGAAATAAATCTTATATAATTATGCAAGCAATGACTATTTGGGAATCAAGTTCATTTGACAGTAATTAAGCAATAAATATGTGCATGAGTTTATTATTCAGCAAAAGGAAACTGTTGTGCCTGACCTAGAATACTCTACAAAATCTGACCCTCACTTGCCGAATGGCCACTTTCTCCGCAGTATCACCTGATTCTTCACAGCCTCCAAAATTAATTTGAATTTGCACTCCTAGCACTTTGGCTCAAACTATTTCTATAAACTGATGGCCCTGCCTCCTCTTACTACAGGATCACAATCTTTCCTTTCCCCAGAAGTCTGTTTATCTAATTGTCACTCATTCAATCATCGAAAAGTCGGTAAATGCTCACTATGTATGGGCTCACATCAGCCTGTGTGATCCAAGAATTCTATATAATAAATCCAACACTGGCGTAGAGAATGGAATTAAAGCTGAAATTCTGAACCTCCAGTTTGCAGAAGGCAATGGATGACAGTGCAAGCCCAAAATCCATTTGTAGGGCCCTGTGTGGATTAAGTCTCTGGTGAATTCCCTTTGACCACTGACCAGGCAGGTGAACAGCCTTGCTTTCAGACAGGCCGTGTTGGGAAGTGGATTAACACACGTGTGATGATGTTAAAAGTTATCACCTTGAAAACAAAAGGATGAATAGAAGGAAGAAAAGGGGAGCGGGGGCATGGGGCACTAACCCACCCAAGGGGAGGGTATTGTTTATATCTCCACAGGGAAAGTGGGACCAGGCTTCAACCCAGTGCTGCAAGGTGTGAATGCAATATCCCGGCGTGGAGTAGGGAACCAGTGGAGAGGTCTGGGAGGCTGGCCCCAGTACCAAATATTAAGTGGATTCCTGCCCCTCCCCCGAGAAGAATTTGTTCCAAAGGACGACATTGATTCTGCAGCTCCGGGAGATGGACATATCTGATCAGAGCACACGGGAGCAGATGAAGGGGCAGGAGGAGAGAGTAGAACACAGCCTGGCCCACCAGGCCGTGAGGATGATGTTCCTGAGTAGAGCAGCCAGTCCACAGAGAGAACAACATGGCTGGCCCCACTATGAGACATGATGCCCCTCAGAGACCAAGGGTGATACAGGGGACAGCACAGGAGACATTGTGGGAATTGCACTTTACCTGATCCCACCACACCAAGACAAAGTGTGGTGGAGTGCAGTAGAACAGCAAGGGAATGGAGTGGCAAGGTCCCCAGGGAATGCTGAAAGTGGACTTTGGGGCCAGGGCTTGTTGTCCCAACAGACTAGACTGGAAAACACTCCTAAGGGCCAACAAATGATCCTTGAACTAACTACAAGCTCTTCTTTCTTTATGTATTTTGTTTTGTTCTTTGTCAGTGGTTTGTTGTTGTTGTTTTGTTGTCTGATTGTATACTGTTGCTTTTTTTCCCTCTGTCTTGTTTTCGTGCATGTTATTGTCTCCACATGTCTGGCTAAATAAGACAGGCTGGATGAACTATCTGGAGGAAAAACAATGGGACCGACAGTTCCGGGGGGACTTGGGATAGGGGGAGGTGGGGAGGGGGGGTAAGGAAGTGGTGTTAACAAACCCAGGGACAAGGGAACAACATGGGATCCAAACTGGTGGTGAGGGGGGAGTGGCAGGCCTGGTAGGGAATGATCAAGGGTAGGGTTACGTAAAGAGGAGGTATAGCTGTAACCCAGGTGGGGACGGAGCATGGTAGTGGGGCAGGAGGAAAGTCAAGGGAGATGGAGGAAAGAGCTAGAAGGCAAAGGGCATTTATAGAGGTCTAAACAAAGACATGTACATGCAAATATATATGAGGATGGGGAAATAGATCTATGTGTCTATATTTATAGGTTTAGTATTAAGGTGGCAGAAGGACCTTGGGCCTCTACTCAAGCACTCCCTAAATGCATAAATACTTTCTTTTATTAAATTGGCATTCTACAATGTTCACCCTCGCAACACAACTGCTGAAGCCAAAGCGGGTGAACAAGTAAATGTGGGGAAGAAAGCTGATGGTGCCCAGCTATCAAAAGAGATAGTGACTGGGGTCTTAAAGTCTTGAAGATAAACAAGCGGACATCTAGCTCAGAAGCAACAAAGCCCACATAGAAGAACACACCAGCCTGTGTGATCATGAGGTCCCAAAGGGATCAGTTATTAGGCATCAAAGAACAAGAAATCATATCATTGGGTGCACACCTCCATGATACGATCGCTGAAGACAAACGGGTGCATAAGCAAATGTGGCGAAGAAAGCTGATGGTGCCCGGCTATCAAAAGAGATAGTGTCTGGGGTCTTAAAGGCTTAAAGGTGAAGAAGTGGCCATCTAGCTCAGAAGCAACAAAGCCCACATAGAAGAACACAGCAGCCTGTGCGATCATGAGGTGCTAAAGGAACCAGGTATAAGGCATCATGCAGTATATACACACCCACACACACACACACACACACACACACACACATACATATATATACCATAGTGAATGAAGGGGGAAGTGCAGAGTGGAGACCCAAAGTCCATTTGTCGGCCACTGGAGATCTGCTCACAGAGGGGTTTAGGAGAGGAGATGGGTCAGTCAGGGTGCGATGTAGTACCAATGAAGAACACAGCTTTCCCCCAGATCCTGGATGCTTCCTCGCCCCCCCCCCCAACTACCATGATCTGAATTCTACCTTGCAGGACTGGATAGGGCAGAGGTTGTATGCTGGTACATATGGGGGCTGGAGGCACAGGGAATCCAGGGTGGATGATACCTTCAGGACCAGGGGTGTGAGGGGTGATACTGGGAGAGTAGAGGGTGAGTGGGTTGGAAAGGGAGAACTGATTACAAGGATTCACATTTAACCTCCTCCCTGGGAGACGGACGGCAGAGAAGGGGGGGGAGGAAGACTCCGGATAGGGCAAGATATGACAAAATAACAATCGATAAATTATCAAGGGCTCATGAGGGAGGGGGGAGCAGGGAGGGAGGGAGAAAAAAAAAGAGGACCTGATGCAAAGGGCTTAAGTGGAGAGCAAATGCTTTGAAAATGATTAGGGCAAAGAATGTATGGATGTGCTTTATACAATTGATGTATGTATATGTATGGAGTGTGATAAGAGTTGTATGAGCCCCTAATAAAATGTAAATAAATAAATAAATGATTTTTTAAAAAATAAAGAGACAAAAAAGAAAGAAAGAAAACAAAAAAATTATCACCTTGTCATTTGTTTGCCCTTCTGACTCATTTTAAATTTGTTCTGGTTTTTAATATTTTCTGCTATCTTTTCACCTGAGGTTTTTCTCTCTTTTATGCTGTGATTGTTGCTGGGTTATGGAAGTCCAGGTTAGGTAAATCTGTAATGCCAGTAGCTCTATTGATAGTTTCTTAGGCAGGGGAGTTTGGGAAGAAATGAGGAGCTAGCAAAACTGGGTGCAATAACATGTTCTAAAACTGAAAATCCAACAATATTATTCGCAAAATTGAGAAGAAAAGGGATAAGAACCACATGATAATATCAATAGATGCAGAAGAAGCATTTGACAACATCAAATATCCATTCCTAATTAAAGCACCCAAGAAGATAGGAATAGAAGGAGAATTCCTCAATTTAATACAAGCTATCTATGAAAAACCAACAGTCAACATCATCATCAATGGAAAAAAAAGATGAAAACAATCCCACTGAAAAAGGGGACCAGACAAGGATATTCCTTGTCCCCACTTTTATTCAACATTATACTGGAGGTCCTAGCTAACAACACAAGGCAAAGAAAGAACGTTATAGGTATTTGTCTGGAAGAGGAAGAAGTGAAATCATCATTATGTGCAGCCGACATGAGAATATAGATTGAAAATCCCAAAAGCTCCATAAGAGGAGTGCTGGCAGTGGTAGAGAAATGTGGAAAAGTGGTGGATATAAGATCAACCAACAGAAGTCTATTGGATTGCTATATACATCAGGCAAGACCATGGAAGCGGAGATCAAGAAGGCAGTGCCCTTCGCAACAGCCAAGCACAAACCGAAAGACCTTGGGATATGCCTAACCAATAAAACAAAAGATTTGTACAAGGAAAACTACAGAACTCTACTACAAGAAACCAAAGTGACCTCCGCAAATGGAAGAATATCCCATGCTCGTGCATCTTAAGACTCAATATAGTAAAGATGCCAGGGCACTATATAAATTTGACACAATGCCTATAAAAATACCAACAACCTACTTCAAAGAAATGGAAAAACTGAAGAAGGAAGCCCAGAATTAGCAGAGAACTCCTCAAGAAGAAAGATAAAGTCGGAAGGCTTTCTTTACCTGACTTTAAAACATACTGCACAGTCACAGTGGTCAAAAGAGTGCAATACTGGTATGAGAAATACTCGATACGGGCAAAAAAAAGCCAAGCCATCAAATAGGAAGTGGGTGCCCTCTTTAATAAGTGGTGCTGGGAAAAAAATGAATACATGCAAAAAAAATGAAGCCAGCACAAGAACAAACTCAAGGTGGATCACAGACCTCTAAGTAAAACGCCAAAATATTAGAGCCATCGACGGAATTGGGACAAACCTGAGACCCTTGGCACAGGGAATACATAAGCTAACTGAAATAGCAAAAGACACACACACAAAAGGCTGAAACTTACAAGTGGAATATAATAAGGATAAAACACCTGTGTACATCGAAAGACTTCACTAAGAGAATAATAAGTGAACCCACAGACTGGGAGAAGCTCCTTAGCAAGGACACATCAGACAAAGGGCTTATTACTAAAATATACAATACCCTACTGGCCTGCAACAAGGAAAAAGCAGAGAGCTCTCTGAGGAAGGAGGCAAAAGACCTGAACAGATGTTTTACCAAGAATGAAACCCAAATTGCCAATAAACATACGAAAAAATGTTCCCAATCATTAGCCATCAGAGAAATGCAAATTAAAACAACTAGGACAGTGGTTCTCAACCTGTGAGTTGTGACCCCTTTGAGGGTTGAATGACCCTTTCACAGCAGTGGACTGATTCATATCAGTAGCAACATTACAGTTATGAAGTAGCAATAAAAATAATTTTATGGTTGGGGTCACCACAACATGAGGAACTGTATTAAGGGGCATGGCATTAGGAAGGTTGAGGACCACTGGACTATGCGATACCACCTATCACTCTGAAGGATAGCTCAGTTCAAAAAATCAGAGAGCACCAAATGTGGAGGAGACATGGTGAGATAAGAATTTCCATCCAGTGCTGGTAGTCTTGTAGATACATACAGCCACTGTGGAAAGCAATCTGGCAACATGTAAAGCAAAGGGAAATTGAGCTACCTTACAACCCAGCAATCCCCCTATTGGACATATACCCAGAAGAAGTAAGAAATAGACTGACCGGTCATCTGCACTCTGACGTTTACTGTAGTGCAATTCACAATCACAAATATCTGGAAACAACCTAAATTTCCATCGATAGATGAGTGGATTAGAAACTCTGGCAATATACATAATGGAGTGCTATGCATCCCTGAAAACCAGCGATGAACGCATGAAGCACATTAGCTCGTGGAAAGAGTTGGAGAAAATGTTGCTAAGTGAAGTTATCCAAGCACAAAAGGACAAGTACATGAATCCATTGAGGTAAGTCCAGTCAACACAGTGGATACAGAAGAAAAACTACTTAATGCATAATTTAAAGGCTTAGGGATAGGCACAAGGGCAAAGGACAGACAACATCCAATGAGGCCTACGGCATTCCAACATGAAGAAAGGGGAAAGGGGAAAAGGAGGGGAAAGAAGAAGACATTGTGGGGCGCAGGGCACTAGTCCGCCCATGAGGAGGGTATTGTTTATGTCTCCACAGAAAAAGGAGTGAGAGTGCAGATAGCATCACAGTGTGCTGGGCCTTGAGGGCAATGCAACGGCCTGGAGCAACCCAGCAACAGAGAGAATGATGGAACCACCTCCATCCAAGCTGTGCTGACCCCTCCCTAGAAGAATGTGCTACAGAGGACAACACTGAAGACCTGCCCATCCCGCCCACATGAGAGCAAACTGAGAGAGAGAGAGAGAGAGAGAGAGAGAGAGAGAGAGAGAGAGAGAGAGAGAATAGACCCCACTCTGGCACACCCATCCCTGAGGACAGTGTACCTGCTCAGAGCAGCTAAGGCACAGAGAGGACTGTAGAGCCGACAACAGCTCGAGACATGAAGCCACTGTAGGGGAGCATAGCACTACAGAGGACAGTCTTGGGGACACAGCATGGAGTGTGAGCCTGGTCTTCCACCAGACCCCACACCGCAGTGAGGCTGAATAAGAATGGAACCTAACAGACCAACAATGGGAGCTAAGTCATGAAGCCCTGGGGGATTCCCAAAAATAGACTTCAGACTCAGAGGGGGAGTGTCCAGAGCCCCGCCAGTCTGGTGGGGAGATAGTCAAAAAGGCCAGCCTAGTGACCAGGAACTACGTATAGGGGTATTGTTGTTGTTTCTCTTTCTCTCTTTGTTGTTGTTCGTTGATGGTGGGTTGGTGTTTTGTCTTCATTGGTTCTGTTTTGTCTATCTGTATAAGATAGGCATGGGAAGCAAGCCCAAAGAGAAAACAACAGGACCAAAAGTTCTGGGGAGTCTTGGGGGAGAGGAACAGGGGGAAGAGAAAGGCAAGCAAATAAGGTAAAGGACTGGGGAAAACTAGGGATCTAAAATCAATGGGGAGGGGGGAATTAGAAATCCTGGTAGTGGTGGAGCAGCCATAATCTACCCAGAGGAATTACTGAGAGGCAAACAAGGGGTGAACATGCTAGTGGGACAGAAGGAAGGTAAACGTAAATAAGGGAAAGATCTAGGAAGCAAAATTATTTAAAGAGGATAAAAATAGAGGTGTATATATGTAAATATATTAATGCATATAATAGGGGTATTGTCCTATGTACATATATTTATACAGCTAGACATTGAGGCAGTGGACGAACTTTGGGCCTCTACTTAAGTATTTCCTCAGCACAAGTACACTTTGTTATAACAATGTGGCATTGGGCAATAACCATCACCCTAACAACCACTGAAGACAAACTGGGTACATAAACAAATGTGGTGAAGAAAGCACATGGTGCCTGATTATTAAAAGATACAACACCTGGGATCTTAAAAGCTTGACGCCAAACAAGCTAACAGGAAAGCAGCAAAGTCCACGTGGAAGAAGCACATCAGCATATGTGACCACGAGGTGTAGAAAGGATCAGGTATCAGGTATCAAAGAACAAAAATTCATATCATTGTCAATGAGGGTGAGTGCAGAGTGGAGACCCAAAGCCCATCTGTAGGCAACTGGACACTCTCTTACAGAAGGTTCGCAGGGAGGAGACAAGCCAGTCAGAGTGCAGTGTAACAGTTAGGGTGCAGTGTAGCAACAATGAAACATACAACTTTCCTCTAGTTCTTAAATGCTTCCTTCCCCCACTATCATGATCCCAATTCTACCTTACAAATCTGGCTAGACCAGTGGAAGTACATTGGTACATATAGGAACTGAAACGCAGGGAATCCAGGACAGATGATCCCTTCAGGACCGGTGGTGAGAGTGGTGATACTGGGAGGGTGGAGGGAAGGTGGGAGAGAAAGGGGGAACCGATTACAAGAATCTACATGTGACCTCCTCCCTGGGGGGCGGACATCCAAAAAGTGGGTAAAGGGAGACATCAGACAGTGTAAAATATGACAAAAGAATAATAATTTATAAATTATCAAGGGTTCATGAGGGAGTGGGTAACAGGGAGGGAGGGGGGAAAGTGAGGAGCTGATATCAAGGGCTGAAGTAGAAAGAAAATATTTTGAGAATGATGATGGCAACAAATGTGCTTGACACAATGGATGGATGTATGGATTGTGATAAGCATTGTACGAGTAAAGTGATTTTAAAAAGTTATAGCATCTGGGCTCTTAAAGGCTGGAAGTTAAAAAAGTGACCATCTAGCAGAAAAGCAACAAGCCCACATGGAAGAAGCACACCAGCCTGTGTGATCATGAGGAGTCAAAGGGATCAGGTAACAGGCATCAGAAGACTCAAAACAAACAAATAAACAAAAAAGCGTATTGTTGAGAAGGAGGGGCTCCGAGCAGAGACTCCAAACCCATCTGTAGACAATGAGACATCTCCTCACAGAAGGTCACAAGGAAGGGATGAGTCAACCAGGGCACAGTACAGCACCAATGAAACACTCAATAGTTCTCTTGTTCTTTGAGGCTTCTTCACTGCCCACTATCATGACCCCAGTCCTGCCTTTCACTTTGGGCTAAACCAGAGCATGTACACTTGTACAGATAAGAGCTCAAGATGAACGGAATCCAGGTCAGATAAACCCCTCAGGAACAGAAATGGGAGTAGCGACACCAGAAAGGTGGGGAGATGCAGGAAGGAAGAGGGAACCGATTGCAATGATAAACACGTAACCACACCCCCACACCCACGAGGGGAATGGACAACAAAAACCATAGGGGAAGGGAGACAGCAGTCATGTAAGATATGAAAATAATAATTTATCAAGGGGTCACAAACAGGAGAGGGGGGAGGGAGAGAAAAGAGAAGAGCTGACATCAAGGGCTCAAATAGAAAGTAAATGTTTAGAAAATAACAATGGCAACATATGTCCAAATATGCTTGCTACAATTGATGTATGGGTTGTTATAAAAGCCATAAGTGTCCCCAATAAAAGTATCTCTAAAAAATAAAAATATTTTTGAAAGCTGACTTTCATTGTAAATCTGCCACCAATGACTAACCCTGATTTTGGCATGTGCTTTATCCCTTTCCTTTTTTTTTTCTGTTCTTTATTTTGTTTGAGGAGTGAAGAACTGACTTAAAATTTTTGTTTGTCAACTAGAAAACTCCATGTCTCTTTCCCTTAATGTTTGATTCAGACAGACCAACTTAATCTGTTATTTCAATTTCAAAATAAAAGGAAATATAAATTGAGAGTCCCCTGAACTTGAAGAAGTGATATGAGAATCATTGCTTTTCATGTATGCCTATTTGACTTATTGACACAGAACAATTGTAAACCTCCTAAAAACGATGACTCTGGTTATATGTGTGTATGGTCCCCAAATAGCAATTAGCCCAGTGTCTACATAGAGAAACTACCCAAAGACTATTTACGGGTCAATGGCTACTTATACTGGTAGATTCCCTTATACGCTCATTTCTGTAGTCTTTGGAGTCGATTTCATATGACTCAACCTTATCGAAAAGTATTCTGTTCTTTGGTTATAAAGTCTGGTGATGCAGTAGCCACAAGTCGGTGATTCAAATCCACCAGCCACTCGCTGGGATAAATGAGGATGTCTGCTCCCATAATGATTTACAGCAGTTTTCCGAAGTGGGTGATATTGCCTCCTGGAGAAGTGGGAGGCACTGGAACTGTACACAGAGGCTGCAAAAACATAACTGTACTTTATCCTGAATTCAAATGCCAAAGGGGTAGTACGAAACTTTTTTTTCTGAAAAGGGGGCGATAAGCCAAATAAGTTTGGGAGCCTATGGTTTGTCTCAGAAACCCTGTAAGGCCTCTGTTAGTCTGAGTCAACGTCAGGGCAGTTTTGAGTTTTGTTATTTTTTCCCATTGGGTGTTACCCTTGAAGCCATTCCTCTTGACTGTCAGCACAGGAAATCATATGATGTTCTCATTCATAATGGCCAACCCAGTCCTTTTCCACTTGCTAATACCTATGATATTGATCGTTATTTGTTCCTTTTCACTTTTGATGACTACAAGTTTTCCGAGATTCATACTTCATACATTCCAAGTTCCCATTATTAGTAGGTTTCTGCAGTTGTTCCTTCTCATTTTGAGTCATGCTCAATCAGCAAATGAACACCCCGAAGACTTTATTATCACAGGACCTACTCCATTCACGTCATTATGGTTGACTTACTTTGAGAAAGCAGCTCATCCTCAGTCATATTTTGAGCGCCTTCTGACCTGAGAGGTTCATCTTCTGGCATTATCTCTAACAATGTTCTGCTTCTGGTCATGAAGTTCTCAGTATGTGAAAATCTTTCAGTGCTGTCCATAAGGATTTCCATGGCTATTTTCTCAGATATAGACAGCCTTTTAGTTCTTCAGTTTCTGTTCTTAGTCTTAGTCTGGATGCTCTGCTAAAACTGCTGCCCTTTGGGTGCCCTGCTGGCATTTGAAACACCAGTGACATAGCTTCCAGCATCACAGCGACACACAGGCCACCAAAATATGACAAGGCAACATGCAAGTGGTGTCTGTAATAGGAGTATATCTATCTGCAAAGAAAGAAACCCAACCAATATGACTACTATTTAAATTTATATACCAACCACCATAGCTAGTGCTGCAAACACTGAAGATTTCTAGCAACATCTTCAGTCTAACATTGATCAAGCACACAGTCAAGACGGAAACAGGAGTTGGAAATACTATCTTGGTGACAGAAATGAAGCTAGAGCTCACATGATCGAATTTTGTCCACAGAAAATATCCCTTTCAGCAACATAAATGGCCATTATACACATAAATGTCTCCAGAGAGAATTCACAGAAGTCAAATGGACTACATCTATGGAAAGAGACCATGGAGAGTCCTACTACCAGCAGCTAAAGTCAGGCTAAGGGCCATCTCAGGGACAAGCCATCAATTCTCATATGTAAGTTCAGATTGAAGCTAAATAAAATGAAAACCATTCCACAAGATCCAAAACACAAGCTTGACTATGTCCCACCTAAATTTTGAGGACATTTCAAGAAGGAAGAGGTTTGCTTCAATGAACGCTAATGACAGAAGACCTGATAACCGGTGGGTGATATCAAGCATTATTCACGAAGAAAGCAACAGGTCATTCAAAAGACAGGAAAGAAAGAAAAATTTCAAGTGAATGTCCAAAGTGACCTTGTTACTTGCTCTTAATTGTAGATAAAGCAAATGGAAGAAATGATGAAGTCAAAGAGTTGAACATAAAAATTAAAGGGCAATTTGAGAAGAGAGAGTAAAATATTAAGATGAAATGTGCAAAGACCTAGTTAGAAAACCAAATGGAAGAACACATTCAGTGTATCTTAAACGGAAAGAACTTATGAACTCAAGGGTTGCAATATTGAAAGATTCCATTGGAAAAATATTGAACGATGCAGGAAGCATCCAAAGAAGATGGAAATAATATATAGGGTGACAGGACCAAAGAGAATAGCCGACAGTCCACCATTTCGGGAGGTAGCATCAGGGCAAGAACCAATGGTGCTGACGGGAGAAGTTCAATGGCACTGCATGCCTTAGCCAAGAACAAGGCTCTGGGAATTGATGGAGTACCAACAGAAATGTTTCAGCAAGCTGATGGAGCACTGGACGCACTCACTCTTCTATGCCAGGAAATTTAGAAGACAGCTATTTGGCCAACTGACTAGAAGAGATTCATAATAATACTAAAATTATAGAAAAATATCATTCATCTCACATGCAAGTAAAATTTGCCTAGAGATCAGTCAGCAATGGTGGCAGCAGTATATTGACAGGGAGCTGCCAGAAGTTCAGGCCAGATTCAGAAGAGGAACAAGTGACATCAATGCTGATATCAGATGGATTTTGGTTAAAAGCCAAGAATACCAGAAAGATGTTTACTTGTGTTTCATTGACTATACCAACGCATGCAACAACAAACTATGGATGACCTTGAGAAGAATGGCAATTCCAGAACACTTTGTTGTGCTCATGCGGAACTTGTACATGGATCAAGAGAGAGTTTTAAGAAGAGAACAAGGGAATGCTAACTGGTTTACAAATCAGGCAATGTGTGCATCGTGGTTGTAGCCCCTCACCATACTTGTTTACCCTGTAAGCGGAGCAAATAAACAGAGAAACTGAATCCGGGGATCAGGAATTCCGCATCGGGATCGGAGCAAGGCGTATTAACCACCTGCGATATGCGGAGGCCACCACCTGTTTGCTGAAACAGGAGCACTGGAGGCCCTTGTGGATGAAGACCGTGGGTTGGAGGCTCCGTGTGAATCGCAACTCAGTGCAAAGAGCTCCAGAATGACTCGTCTTGTGTCTCATGCTTGCCAAAAGGAATGTTCACCAGATGCTTGTTGGCTCACCTGCGTGCTCGTGCCTTGAAGAATTATCTCACCACATTGCATTTCCGAAAAGACAAAAGGAATGTCGGACTCAGCTTGCAGGACTTGGAGGAGCTGTTTTGAAGCACAACCTGGGCAGGCCTGGATTCGGCGTGTAGCCTAATTGAGCAATTCATTAAAGAGAGCTTTCGCTGAATTAGACTTCAAGAGGCTACACATGGGCTGCACTGTGACCCTCAATTAGTGATGTACGTTTCATACGGAGATTTATAAGCAGCACCAGTAATGCAGTATATTCCTTGGGAATTAAACCATCGAAGGCTCGCAGCTGCAATACAGGAAGCCATGCACACTGTAGAGACATTACATGGAGTTGGGGAGGGAAAGAGGACGAGAAACAGAAAGAGCAGAAAGTGAAAAGAGAGAAAATGTGCGACACAAGAAATCTGCATTACCAGACTCAAACTCAGAAAAATTATGTTTTCCTCTCCATACATGCTGCATATGGATTCACAAAGACCCTTTCTATTCAGAAAGCAAGGCAGTAAAAATTTCTAGAACGTATTACAATGAAATAGCCAAAATTTCCCCAAATAGTCCCGCCTTAACGCTACGCGATCTCTTGAATCATATCGTGATTAGTATTAAGTGGTTGGCAAACCACTTATCAAACACACATGGCTATAGATTTCTCCTTATAAAATCCCACAGAAAACACAGGAAAAAACGTGTCCATCAAGAAATGGCAGCCCAAAGATGTAAGCAAGCAGCTTCAGGAGGTGCTCAGCAGACAAGAGTCAAATGTCTAAGGAGGGCTGAGAGGCAGTGATGCTGGGAACCCTCCTATATATAGAAGCGCATTCAGGGATGTGGACCAGGGCGCTGGACTAGTTCATTCAGGTTCAGCCCTTGCTGGTGATTTGCATTTCAACCCCAGATGTGAACACTGTAAGCAGGAATGAAGTTGTTCAAAGTTCTGGTTATATGCGGGTGGAAGAAGGATTACACACTTGCTTTCTTCCCTCTTGCTCCCTTTCTTCCTCGAATTCTTCCTCCTCTTCCCCTTCCTTTCTCTTTAATATTTAAAGATACAGACATTCGCACTAGGAAAATGTTCCCTGTGCTCGTCAGCATTCCAGCCCTAGCATTTGAACATTAGGAAATCTGGAAAGTAGAAGACGATAAGCTGGCATTCCATGGGTGTACACCAGTGAAGTGTTTTTCTGAAACTTCACAAGACAATATTAAAATATCAAAGTATTTCTGTACCAGTTAGTAAATCATTACAGTCCCAGTCCCATTTTAGAAGAAATTCTAAAATGCCTAAGAGAATACTGTCAATAATTTTTGGCTATGAGTTTTAAAACACTGAAGCGTGCTTTCAAAAATATTCATGGAAATTTTTCATTGTCTTTAAATGCTTCCCCCCACAACTTTAAGGAGCCCCATTATAGATAAAATGCATAATTTTCTCAAAATGGTTAAATTCCCAAATGAACCCAAAAAATGTTAAACTAAGTAAACCCAGAATAAATAAAGAAGGTAACTCAGTAGTCAAATTCCATGACTTCTCCCCCCAAAGGGCAATGAATGCCTTGCGTTTACAGTTTCACTTCTCCAAACTCTTAAGAACCCATTTTCCCTGTCTTATCCAACTGTTCCAACGAGTAAAAGCCAGAGGAGCAGTCTTACGGTGGCAATGGAAAACAAATTCAAACACAGATGGCTGGTATTATTCTTTACACATTTCTGTGCTGTGTTATGCTTTCTGTCTGCTGAAATATTTCAAATTACAAAGAGGATATGAGGGAGGCATGAGGTTAACTCATCAAACAAGTCTATATTATATCTACATATTATAATCTCAGATTCAAAAGCGAATCAACCATCTCTGATATAATAACCCTATTCACTCCCTTTTTTTTTTTCAAATGTAAGGTTTCTGAGTTTCTGAGGGAGTAACCCCAGTACCTCAAACCTACATATCAACAATTTTTTCAGCCTGGAAGTAATAACTTTTTCTCATAGACATCCTTTCTTCCAGGGAGCAGAATAGTTATTATATCCTAGGAATATTCTGAATCTGTGACTTTTTGACACATAACACCGATTAAACTTTCCAACTGAAATTCTCACTTTCACCCTTGAATTACCAAATTACTTTCTGTTTCAAATTTTTTTAATACCAGATTTTTTTAGAAATGGAAGGCATGCAGAAATCAAGGGGGGATGGGGAATTAGAGATAATTGCTCCCTCAATTTAATTGGGTCCCCAACTTAAGTGAAAAAAAATTATGTGTGCTCCGGTGGTAAGATTAGTGGAGTGAGACCCATCTCTTCAAATGTCTGGAGATTGGCAGGTTTTTACCATGTGGTCACAGGTAGTATGACTGGGTTAGGAGCATCCCCCAAAACCTGATAGGCTGAAAATATTGATGGGTGATGTATGTCTCAGTTCATGAAAGGGTTATGAAACTTTATGAGAGCCCTGACATTTCTCAGATATGAGCCCTAGCCCATAGTGAAGCATATTTAGATATAGGTTAACTACATATTTTCTTTATATATGCATTTATGTATAAAATTATTTACCTAGAGAGGTATAATATTATAGGAAAATTAACCTATACAATGCCCTAGAGAAAGTCAAAAGTTATGATCTTGGGGGAAAAAAATTATCCTCTTGGAAAAAACTTGATTAAACTGAGTAATTTCACCTTCTCAGAGTGAAGTTTTGCTGCTCTTTTGTCTTATGAGGCTGTGGGTTGACTGTGGAAAGGTCACTGCATAGGTTTTCCACTTGCCTCATTGATCCAGCCAACAAAACTACATCCCAGGAAATACACCTAAAGTTAAGAGAAGCAAAGTTTAGATGCCGTGAGTAATGCTATTAGGGAGACTTTAATTAGAGCTGGAGAATGAGATAAGGAAATTCAACATTAAAACTCAGCCCAAACAATCTGAATATATGGATCATAGTAATGAATCATAGTATGATAGCTTACATATGACCTCAGATTCTGCCAAGGTCACTTTTAAGGGCTCCAGTGTAGGACTTTCATCAAACTTGTCTTTATTACTTTGTCTTGAAACTCTTGAAGTATTTTCAGTTACCACTCACATTCTAATCCTAATAAATTGTTTTATATTATCCCTCAGCACTTTTCCCAAGCCCAAATTATTTTGAGAAATGACTTTCCATTTTCCCTACTCAGGATATACAAAGGGAAAAGATGCTAATATTTATAATTTAGCAGACTGTGTGGTTTGCCTTGACTTTGTATGTTTTTCTTTTTATAAAAAAAACCTAGAGACAACAAATGGGTGAGTATATTCAAAGAGACCGGGCAGGGGAGATTGGTGGGAAATGAGGAGCTAACAACAACAAAAAGGAATGTCCTAGAACTGATTGTGATTGTGATCAAATGTGTTTGAACTATTGAAATGCATGATATGTAAATTATATGACCACAAAACTGTTAAAAATAAACAAACTAATTAAAAAATAAATTTTAACAGAATTCTGATTTACCATTCATTTAAAGGAAATATAACTGGATAATTTTGGATGAGAGAACTTGTTTTGCAGAGTAATGTCATGTTATAACTTAGGTCTTTTATTGAAATTAAAATGACATGTTGCTTCTGGGAAACTTGATTATCCTTTCCTATTAAAATCAATATTTTAGATAGCATTGCCTATATTGATTTTATGCACATGCTTAGGATCACACTAATATGTAATAAGATATATTTCAAAATAGGTTATACTTTAATGTTATCATTGACCCCTGGGGTGAGCAATGGGTATCCATCTTTTATGTTAATTATTTTATTACATTCTCAGTAATATGAATATTTTTATGATGATTGATCATTTTCTGAACCAGAGTATACTGAGCTACTAGTGATGCCCAACAATGTTGTACCAGAATTTCCTTGCAATGTGTTCGTCTATTTTGTCGTTGTTTTGCTAGAGTACATTACCTTTGCTTTCTTCAATGTTGACATGGAAGTTATGTTTACTCGATATCAAAACACTGGACATTTTCTATACATTCATTTTATTCATTCAACAAACATTTATTTTTATGACTACAGTGATTAAGTTCTGGAATTGCAAAACCTAAATAAAACACTGAGGCAGTCAGTCCCTTGCTCATTCATCCCTTCTTCATCTGGCCAATTCTTGCCCATCCTTCAAGCTAAATGCTGCAGAGGTGGAGTTGTGCGATGAGCAGAAATAGAAAATTAGATGAAGCATCAGGGGGTTCCTGGGGGCTTTAACAAGAGCACTTTCTTTGGAATCGGGGGGCCTAAATCCAGATTATCAATGAGGCAAAAGAGGAGGAAAAGACAGTGAGGATACTCTTTTATTTCAGGAGACAGGTAACAAAATTTTTAAAGGAGATATGATAGTCACTTGAGAGGAAGAGATTATCAAATGAAAAAGTTGTGCTTGTTTGGGAGACATTTGAATATATTTATTAACATAAAAGCAAAGAGCCAAATAAAGCTCAAACCCACAGCCTTCAAGTAGATTCCAACCCAAAGTGATGCTGTAAGGTAAAGTAGAACTGCCCCCTGGGGTGACCAGGACTAAATGTGATGCAAGCTGACAGCCTCATCTTTCTCCCCAGGAGTCCCTGCTGGGCTCAAGCCTCCAACCTTTCCATTAGCAGCCCAATGCTTACCCACTGGGTCACCAACTTTCCTACCTAGTACATAATACATGTTTTAAAAATATTTGATTGATTACTTTTACTTAATATTGAAGTTTTAAAACATTTTAATAATTACAAAATAGATGTTCACTTTTATTTGTTCCAATATTTAAAGCAAATCCTTAGAACAGATGAGAGTACATGTAAGAAAACTATAATATTGCCTGATTATTAAAATAGATTTAACTTCTGACCTATCACTACTGTTGTTGTTGTTAGGTGCCATGCAGTATGTTCTGACTCATAACTCTCCTATGTACAGCACAACAAGACACAATTCAACTATTTACTATCCTCATAATTGGTCTTATGTTTGAGTTCATTGCTATTGCCACTGTGTCAATCTATGTGGTCAAGAGCCTTCCTCTTTTTTTGCCTCTATACTTTTCCTTTTCCAGGGACTGGTCTCTCATGAGATGTTGAAAGTACATAGACAAACTCTTGGCATCCTTGTTATGACAATTAGGTTTGTTGCCAACTAGGCTTCTGTAGGAATAGGTAGGTGGAGTTTAATCGGGTTGCGGCTTGATTGAAGGGTGACTGCTTTCTGAGGCCATCCTTCCTCTCTCTTTCTCCCTGGTGATTGAACTAGCTTGCTGGTGCTTGAGCTAGTTCTTTGCCTCAACTGTGTGCTGCACTACCTGTGGGTCAAGCCAACCCAATGGATTGCCTTGCTGTGAATCCCTAGAGCTTGAGGCAACATCAGGACCTGCTTTGCCACACTGCTGGAAGTTCTTGTCATTGTGTGTGCATTGCTAGAGCTTGAGAATCTATTGAGGCCTGCTTCCACTGTCATCTGCTGCCTGTGAGCTGGCTCTGTTATTGTTGTTTTGTTGTCTGGTTGTATACTGTTGCTTTGTTTTCCTCTGTCTTGTTTTTGTGCATGTTATTGTCTCCACAAGTCTGACTAAATAAGACAGGCTGGATGAACTATCTGGAGGAAAAACAATGGGACCGACATTTCCGGGGGGACTTGGGATAAGGGGAAGTGGGGGGCCGGGTAAGGAAGTGGTGTTAACAAACCCAGGGACAAGGGAACAACATGGAATCCAAACCGGTGGTGATGGGGTTGTGGCAGGCCTGGTAGGGAATGATCAAGAGTAAGGTTACATAAAGAAGAGGTATAGCTGTAACCCAGGTGGGGACGGAGCATGGTAGTGGGGCAGGAGGAAAGTCAAGGGAGATGGAGGAAAGAGCTAGGAGTCAAAGGGCATTTATGGAGGTCTAGACAAAGACATGTACATGCAAATATATACATGAGGATGGGGAAATAGATCTATGTGTCTATTTTTATAGGTTAAGTATTAAGGTGGTGGAAGGACCTTGGGCCTCTATTCAAGCACTTCCTAAATGCATGAATACTTTCTTTTATTAAATTGGAACTCTATGATGCTCACTCTCCCGACACAACTGCTGAAGCCAAAGTGGGTGAACAAGTAAATGTGGTGAAGAAAGCTGATGGTTCCCAGCTATCAAAAGAGATAGTGACTGGGGTCTTAAAGGCTTGAAGATAATAAACAAGCGGCCATCTAGCTCAGAAGCAACAAAGCCCACATGGAAGAACACCAGTCTGTGTGATCGAGTGGTCCCGAAGGGATCAGTTATCAGGCATCAAAGAACAAAAAATCATATCATTGGTGCACACCTCCATGATAGGATCGCTGAAGACAAACGGGTGGATAAGCAAATGTGGCGAAGAAAGCTGATGGTGCCCGGCTATCAAAAGAGATAGTGTCTGGGGTCTTAAAGGCTTGAAGGTGAACAAGCGGCCATCTAGCTCAGAAGCAAATAAGCCCACATGGAAGAAGCACACCAGCCAGCGCAATCACGAGGTGCCAAAGGGACCAGGTTTAAGGTATCATGCAAAAAAAAAAGATATATGTGTATATGTATATATATGTGTGTGTGTGTATGTATGTATATATATATGTGTGTATATATATATGTGTGTGTGTGTGTATATATATATATATATATATATATATATATATATATATACCATATTGAATGAAGGGGGAAGTGCAGAGTGGAGACCCAAGGCCCAAGTGTCGACCACTGGAGATCCCCTCATAGAGGGGTTTAGGAGAGGAGATGGGTCAGTCAGGGTGCGAGGTAGTACCGATGAAGAACACAGCTTTCCCCCAGATCCTGGATGCTTCTTCCCCCCAACTACCAGGATAGATAAATCCCTCAGGGCCAACAATGTGAGTAGAGATACCAGGAGGATTAGGGGAGAGTGGAGGGAGAAAGGAGGAAGCTATCACAAGAATCAATCTAGAACCTCCTCTCAGGTGGACAAACAATTGTAAAGTGGGGTAAGGGGCGATGGAGGACGATGTAAGATATAAAAATAATAATCTATAACTTATCAAGGATTTGTGAGGAAGGGTGGGCAGAGAGGGAGGGGGAAGAAATGGGGAGCTGATATCAGGGGCTCAAGTGGAGCAAGAATGCTTTGAAAATTATGGCAGCTTACGTGCAAATGTGCTTGTATGGATTGTGATAAGAGATATAAGAGCCCCCAATAAAATGATTTAATAAAAAATTAAAAGAAATTAGAATTTTAAAATGTTTTTCAGAAGAGTCTCAAAGCAGCATTGATCTGGAGAGTGGCTGCAAAAAGGGGGCTGGGCAAGTACTTGCTTGATCACACCCCTCCTTCCTCTTTGCTCTGAGGGAGCTTTCCCTTTCTGGTCCCCTCCCACCACCTGGTTTCCCTTCACTGTGCTTTCTTTCAGCACAGCCCTTTGCCCCCTGCTCAGAGATGGACACATTAGACTTCATCTAAATTTAAAACATCTGTGTTTGGAAAGACAGTTAAGAAATAAAGACAGACCACTTTACTTTATTTGGGTATCCATTAAAACACAACACGCTGCCCACCTCAAACCCGTTGGAATACCTAAACCTTTTCTCTTTTTTTGCTTAAGCTTCTCTGTGCCTAAGTTTTCTCTTTCATCAAAGTGGCTTGATAGCACCGTCCTGCCTTTTCTAAGCAGGAAACATCAGCTAGCTACAGCCACAACCACAACTCATGGTGACCTTACATACAACAGAACAAAGTGGTACCCAGTCCTGTATCCCACTCAAATTTTCATCATTTCTGAGTCTGACTACTGTGCCAAACATGGTGTCTCTAGCCATTGTTTTCTCTCCATGGTGTGTCCCAAGCGAATTTGGCAATCTTCTGCTGAGAGCCATAAGGTTTCCACTAGCTATTTTTCAAAGGCAGCTAACCAAGGCTCTCTTCCTAATACACTTAGTCTAGGAGTCTGCTGAGACCTGTCCACCATGGTTGCCACTGCTGGTATTTGAAATACTGGTCTCAGAGCTTCCATCCTTGTAGCAACACAAAGCCTCCGACAGATGGGTGGAAGGGGAGAAACTTAAGTCGTCAATGTGACAATGACTTGTCACCCACAAGCAAGGAGGAAGGAATATTGCTTTGAAGATCCATTTTGGGCTCCTTGGCAGGACTGCTTGCCTATGCATGATATTCTTTGAAAGTTTCTTGTGAATCTAGCCCAGCAAGAGTGGTAAGGTCTAGGGGTTCTCACGACTTAAAGAAGTACTGTGGGGAATGATCATCCTGGATGTGTGTGTTTCCCCCAGTGAGTTAGCTGAGATGATGATGAGGAAGATGACATCATCATCATCATCCTGACAGCCATCAGTATTCATTTAAGGGTTTATGATGCTCAAGCCTTTTCACACACTTCTTGCCACTCCTAACCACGCCTAGGAGACATTGGACTGTTCTTACTATCCCCAACTGACAGATGAAGCAGCTGAGACACGGTGAGATTAGCAAACTATCCAGGATTATACATAGCCAATGGATCATGCAGAAGGTTTAGACAATCTCAGAGCTTTTAACCTGTTGACATGTACAAAATGCCAGGTGTTTTTTGTGGTCTGAAAGAATGTAAATCATTTTCTTTAAGCATTTGTGACCACAAAACCTTGAAATAATACGAAAACAAAATTTCCAACACATAAAATTCTAAATGAATAAAAGAGACTTCTGACGTGGTCCAATCATAGAGGCAGCAAGTGTAGAATCACCATGATATAAAAAAAATAGCAAAAGGTACATTCTAATCATACCAGCTGGGCTATCGTCAGGTAATTTTGAATTAACAAGTACAATGAAATAGTATATTGATTAACTACATTATGAAGTGCATCTTGCCAGGAATTTCTGTGTTTTTCCACCAACTATATAAAAAAAGAAAATCTTAAATCAACTTTGAGATGGAAATTAGAAAGATAAAATGACGGTTCAGCTCTATATATAGTGGGGGAAGGAGGCTCAATGACTCTGGAAAATGATCTAGGTCTACAGTTTCCAAACATCACTTTAAAGGAGAGTATTTAGGCAGAGGGGTTAAGAATCCCTGGTGGCATGACAGTTGAGCACTTAACTGAAAACCAAAAGGTCAGTGGTTCAAACTCACCAGCCACTCAGCAAGAAAATTATATGGCCTTTTGTTTCTGTCAATTTTCACAGTCTTGGAAACCCTGTGAGGCAGGTCTACTCCATCCTGTAGATCCCTCTACGTTAGAATAGACTCAACAGTAACAGGTACAGGGGTTAGCTTTCCTGCTGGTGCGATTCTAGATAGAACTCCTTTATATGCAAACTCAACCTTGTGGACCCTCCCCCCACAATGTAGAGGGGCATGTGATGCAGGCATTGGTCAGAAAGAAAATACCCTACTGTGAGCCAATCCCAAGCTTCCCTGGTACCTGAAGAATGGCCAGAACATTTCTTCATTAATTGATGGAGCTACCTGCCTATTCACATGAAGGAGTCTTAGATAGATGCCGAAGAGTTGGGAGTGGATGCCTAAGAATTTCTTCCTCCTTGGATATCTCTTCTTCTTTTTCTGATCTTCCACCCTGCTCAGAATGTCTCAGAGCTTTCATGGTTTGCACCCTTGGTCCAGATCATGGACATCTTGATTCTGCCAGGCGCCACTGGGGAGGACAATTATAGGAGTTCCTTCCAACAGTAACTCTTAGAATTCCCTGTCCAACATTAGCCCATATGTCCGACACCTATCCACAAAGTCCTCCTCCATCTCACAAAACACACACTATGACGCCAACTGCAGGAGAAAAGCCGAATCAGTGAGTGTGCAAGCATCTCAGCACTAACCGGGGTCTCCACACAGCTGTTCCAGCACCCAGGGCTACATCGGGGTAGGTCCATGTGGCTTCTCCTCAGGGACGTCTTGCAGGAAGTGAGCCTTGCCAGCTGAAGCAGGGAACTGGCTAACGCAGCTGCACCCTGGTCCAACCCTTAGAAAGCAAGAGACACAGAACTCGAAAGGGGAGGCCCACTGAGCCATTTATCTCTCTGCCCTTCAATGAACCCCACATGTGTTTATCGGCCAGGTTGGCACAATGAACTTTAACTCACCTTCCTAAGGGATATCCATTATGTCCTTCCCCAGGGAATGGCACACCTGCCAACATGCCTACAGCACACGAGAGGAGCGCTTACCATCCTCCCTTTAGAGGAAGAGTGCAGTTACACTTCTTTCAAGACATAGTTAGTTAGTTTCTGGAGGTCCACATCTTCAATGTCCTTCTCCTACACCGTAATTCCAAGGCACAATTCTTCCTCCGTCTTCCTTATTTATTGTCCAGCCATTGCATGTACTTGAGGTGATTGAGAACATGATGGCTTGAGTCAGGCTCGCCTTTGTCGTCAAAGTTCCATATTTTCTCTGTAACACATTAAAAATACATACTATGCATTAGGCGAAGATTTACAGAGCAAACCATCAAGTTTGTATTCAACAATTCATACACATGGTGTCTCTAGCCATGTGAGAACCTTAAAATAATACTGTCTCCATTCACTCATTGCAATCCCCTCCTATCACTTAACATGACATACTATCATGTATTCATCCCTATGTTCCAATCATACTTTGCTAAATATCTAAACTTTGTACTTGGATAAATGCTGTAATTTTAATCTTAAATTGTTGTTTATTTAACCACAGAAGTAGGTTCAGTTCCAGACCTGAATGATGACTGTGTTGCGCCAGGTTGACTAGAGAAATAAATCCAGAGTTACTCATATATATGTAAAGTAGAGATTTATATAAAAGAATAATTGTATATTAAGAAAATATCCCCTCCCAGCCCAGATCAAGTCTATAAATATGATATTAATCTATATGTCCAATACCAGTCTATAAATTCCTCTTCAGACTCATGCAACATATACAATGATGTCAAATGCAGGAAGATCATTGGCCAGTGGGTAAAAAGTCTTGTGGATCCAGTGGTGGTGGAAGCATCTCAGAGCTGGTGTAGGTCTCCAAGTGGCTCCTCCAGCTCCAGAGCTCTGGCTCCATTAGCGTAGTTCCATGTAGTTTGTCAACAGGAATGTCTCAGAGGGAGTGTGTGTCCCGCTTCCAGGAAGGAAGAATGGAATTCCCAGAATCCTCTGGCAAAGGCTAGGCCCACACAAAGGCATCACTGGCCATGGCCCAATTGACAGGTTACATTTCACCCCTTTGTTCAAGTTGACAGGAGATTATGTAACTACCATGGGGTAATTGTTTAGTAAGAAAACATCTCAGTCCAGTCCAACTCTAGTCCATAAGTCCCTCTTCAGACACTCAGAGTCACAAACAATGATGCAGAATTCAGGAATATCACAGGTTGGTGGTTTCAGACTCCTGTGGGCCCAATGGCCATGGCAAGGTTCTGGCAGCAACGAGGGTCAGCCATCAGGAACATGAAGGTAAAGAGGGTGGGGCAAGGTTCCCAGTGTCTTCCTGTAAGAAGGCCACACTCCGTAGGGGTCACCAACAAGCTATGACCAGACTGAAAGGCTAATCTGCACGCATACACTTTTATATATCTGCAAGTTGACATGAAATGATGGTCACAGTGACTAAAGGTCATAGACCCCAGGGTGCCACCTGTCTCTGACAGGTAAGCCTGGCATGGACCCTGATGTTAGCATGTTCCCTTAGTTCAATGGACTAGTTGTTTCCAAAAGACTTTAGATTTTCATCACTCATCTTTCCTCTGATTAGGAAGAGCCCAACGGCTATACCTTGGATGGCTTCTCACAGGCTTTTAAGAACCCTGTCACTACTCAACCAGAACATCGTATTTGTGAATTATCTTATGCCAGTAGACCCTGATGTCCCCCAAGCCTATGGTCCTGATCCCGCAGGCCCTATGACTCATTCCCTCAAAGAGTCCGGTTTTGTGTCTCAGAAGTATTCATAACTTTGCCATTTGCATTGCCATCACAGTATTAATATATTATCAGCACATGTAAATGCAAATACACATCTATGTTCTGCTAAATATATATACAGCTGATATATATACAGCTGATATATATATATATATATATATATATATCAGCCTAGATAGCTATCTAAGCATCTTCTCAGACTTCATCTCTATTTCAGGATTACGTTATAACAGTATTTGCCTCTGGTGCCTTTAAACCTCTTATAAACCACCTGCAAGGGTAGTAAAATATTCAATATGACTCTTCTAGCCAAAGTCTCTGCAACTCCCACCAAATGGCCTTTTCCTGCATGGGTGTGGGTAAGAAGGCAGAAGACACTGATAGGATTCACCTGTGAGGAGGGGTTGTCCGTAGGACTCCATGGATTGCCCTCCTGCTGAGTATAAAGTGAGTCCTCTGAAAAGCAGGAATTGGGAATATCACTATTATCAAGAACCAGGTGTAGAATGTGTCTTCTGGACCCAGAAATGCCTTTGTAAGGAACCTCCTTGACCCAAAAGGCAGCACAGTAGCAACAAGAGCAGAACCAGGAATTAGAGCATGAGGCAGAGTGGTGGACTTGCAGCTCACAGAGCAAGCAAAACTAAGTGCTTTGGGGCAGGATGTTGGCCTGTGGAGAGGGGTACCTCTGGGCTTTAATAGGGAAACTGAATTTGCTGATGCACAGAGGTAGAGCTGTCGTGCCTCCAGGTTGAGGCTTACTGGAGTGGAGTACCTCTGGACACTTAATTTGGGGAGCTGGATTCACTGATGCACAGAGCTTCATCTGAATGCCTTTGGGTTGATGATTTGACTGTAGTAACATGACCTTGGGGCATTTATTGCAGACCTGAAAGATCTTTGTAACATGTTTTGACAGAGCATCTATATCATGAGCATTTGCTTGGGAATTTCTTAACATCCTTAATAAGCCACTTAATCATGAATATTGCCAGTAAGTTCTGTGTGGTCATTACAAAGAATTCTAGAATCTAGATGGAAAAATAGAGAATGCTATTTGAGACAGACCACACCCTCAATGCCTTGCCCTGACTCCATAATTTTTTACCAGCTTCCCTTTTATGTACATCGGGTGGCTCACACAGCTGTAGACCTGGTAAGTTCAGGCTGCGTCAGGTCCATGGGTCCAACGTTTTTAGCTGGAGACTCTTCCTGACTGCTGTAGCTGCCTGGCAGATGAACTAGGAAGCAGGAAGATAAAGGAGAGATCACAGTTGGTAGATGCAAAGGTGGGTAAGCCCAAGATCGACAGGTCAGATGTTAGGTCATTCCTAGGGCAGCTCCAAGGGTCAACAAGAAATAAGACAGGTCAATGACCTAGATGCAAGATGCAGACTAGTAGGAGAGGGAGAGGCTCTCCACAGAGTATGTTTATAAAGAAGTAGGCCACGCCCTCAAGGAAACGCCCCTTCAATTGCACTCCATTCTAATGTTACAACTCATCAAATGCTCCCAGTGAGCTGCTTACATTATGATCGGTCAGATCAGGAGGAAGCATCAACTGCCAAACTATGGATAGCATGACCCAGCCAAGCAGACACAGCATCTAATTAGCATAGTAGGTACCAATGTTTACCCGTGTTCTCACTGATGGCAGTGCTTAGATTGTTTCCATCTCTTTGCTAGTGTGAATAGTTCTATGATGAACATAGGTGGCACATAGCTATTCGCCATACAGCTGTTGTTTCATTAGGACATATACCAAGTAGAGAATTGGCTGGGTTAAATTGCATTTCTATTCCCAACTTTTTGAGAGAACACTATATAGCATTCCTCAATGGCTGTTCTGTTTTATATGATTCCAATCTCTCCACACCTTTCATAGCATTTGTTGTTTTCCAGAATTATTAAGGGTGGTGAAGTGGTATTTTGTTGTTTTGATCTACATCTCCCCATTGGCTAACCATGGCAAACATTTCCTCACGTCTGTGGAATATGTGAATGTCTTCTTTGCTAGAGTCTGTTCGTGTCTTCTGGCCATTTTTTAATTGGATTGTCTTCCGCTTGTGGAGGTGTTGAAGTTTTCTATAAATTTTGGAGATTAATTCTTTGTCTGATTCATGCCCAAAATTTTCCCAGTGTGAGGGTTCTAGTTTTACTCTTTTGGTAAAGACTTTTGATGTACCTACATGTCTAATTGCTACTTTAGAGGCCCTTTGCAGCAGATTTGCCAAATCCAATACTTCATTTGATTTCTTGACTATTGCTTCCACGGGTGTTGATGGTGGATCCAAGTGAAATGAAATCCTGACAACATCACTACTTTCTCCATTTATCATGATGATGCTTATTGATTCAGTTGAGAGGATTTTTATTTTCTTTATAATTCATATTGAAGGCTTTCAATCTTCATGACTAAGTACTTCAGATAATGCTCGCTTTCAGCAAACCAGACTGCGTTATCTGTATATTAAAGGTTGTTAGTGAGTCATCCTGATGCCAGTTATTCTTCATATAGTTCAGTTTCTGGGATGGTTTGCAAAACATACAGATAGAATAACTATAGTAAAAGAGTACAAACATGACCCAAACCTTTCTTGACTGTAAAGTGCATAGTATCTCCAGTTCTCATCAAATGATGGCCTCTTGGTCTGTATCTGTACAGGTTCCACATGAGCATGATTACATTTTCTGGAATTCCCATTCTTTACAGTATTTTCCATAATTTGTTATGATCCACAGTTAAATGCCTTTGTATGAAACACAGGTGAAGATCTTTCTGGTTAGTCTCTGCTTTTAGCCAAGATCCAATTGACACGAGCAATGATTCCACTTTCTCTACGGAATCTGGCTTGAATTTCTGGCAGTTGCTTATCTCTGAACTGCTTCAATAGTTTTTGAATTATCCTTAGGAAATATTACTTGCATGTGATATTCAATATTTTCCAGATATTATTAGATCACTTTTATTTGGAATGGGCAGAAATATGTGCCTCTTCCACTTTCTGGCACAGATGAGTGAGAACTGCTTTGGTTTGTTGACACTTCTCAATTATGCTATAAATTCCTGCAGCCTTGATTGTTGACAATGCTATACTGGCATTGATGAAAACAAAACTCATAACCCATAGGTAAATTTTTTATTTTTCAATAGATGAATGTTGTTTATGAAGTCCTCATCAATAATTTTATTTTCATTTGTCAAATTCTGATACCTGTCACCATCAATTCAATTCCTACTCAGAGAGACTATAGAACAGAGTAAAATCTCACCATAGTTTCCAAGACTGAAATCTTAATTAAGGTAGACTGCCACATTTTTCGCCTGTAGCATAGCTTATGGTTTTAAAGGACCAGCCTTTTGATTAGCGACCAAGTGCTTAACCATTTTACCAGTGGGGCACCTCTAAATTCAGGTAACTGATGTAAACAAGCAAATCGGTATTGCCAGAAGCAATCGGAACCTTGATGACATCACCTAGGTTGAATTGATTCACGTTTGGGTTGTTCTAAGCATACGTCCCTAATGAACACTTGCAAGAGAATAAGTTATCTTCCAGACTAAGTCTCCAAATCACGTTCAATAAATTTCAACTTTTTTGTTTCTATTGCTATTTAGTGGGGAAATCCCATGGCAAAGGATTCCAAAAAATGAAATGTTACAAAACTTGATGCCATTCTCCAAAACTCTGAAATGAAAGTGAACGTGGAAAATCATGTGCAAGAGTCAAAGGCTTGGCATTCGAATCTGGTCCAAGAGAAGAGATTCACTTGTCCATTCAGTCAATCAAACCCTTGCTGTCTGCCTATTATTTGTTGGGAACTGTGCGTTGCCCTGGGAAGACTGCACCGAGCAGAACAAGGCAGGTTGCATACTTGCCCTTGAGGTGCTCCTGCTCTGGCGAGGAGGAAGAAGAAAAGTAAATGAGCAAACTATAATCAGCATGATTCTTTTTAAGATGAAGAAAGAAACAGAGGGCTGAGGCAGAAAACAGAAGGTGTGAGATACAACTTTAGGTCGGATGTGGAGGAAAAGTTACTCTGGATAGGGAACCTTTAAATTAAGCCCTAGAAAATAAAAGGAAGCCAGTCGCCAAGTTCGGGAAAGAAGATTTTCAGGAGAAGCAACGCATCCAAAGTTCCTGAGGAGAAAAAGGCCTCTGAATTGTTCGTGAATTGAAAGGCAAGTAGTGCGGCTTGGGTGGGTGAACAGAGTTAGGCAGGGCATACAAAGACATGATAAAGAATTTTTAGTTTACTCTGAGGAAATTGGACACTTCTGGAAATTAAAATAGGCAAACCGTAAGGTGTATATGTTGTAGATTGCTCTAACTACTACACAGAAAAATGGAGGCGTGGCGGAAGGAAGCAGTGCATGGGAGTGGGCAAACACACCATTCTAATCATTCCTACAAAGGTCAGCGGGGGTCTTTGAATGCATTACAGAAATGATGTGAGGAGAAGAGGTCAGCATATTATTTAATGTGGCTCTCCTAACCATTGTCTCTGTAACTCCCACCTAACCATCTTTTTCTGATGGGCCCAGGTAGGAGAAGGCGAGAAGAAATACTGATATAATTCAGTATGTGCACTTGACAGGATTCATTCTGAATACCCTCTTGCTGCATAAAAATAAGAGTCCTCTCAGAAACAAGATGGGATTTTGCTACCAGCAAGAGCCAGGAGTGGACATCATCCTCTGGACCACAGCCCCCTACACAGTCCGCTTTGACCCAGGTGACAGCTATGACATCAGAAGAGTGGCAGAGGGATAGTGGCAGCAGAAGCAGGAGTCAGAGGGTGAGACTGAGAGGTGAACGTCCTTGCCCACAGAGAAAAGAAAATTGCGTGTTTTAGAGGCAAGAGGCTATCATGTGGAGTGGGGTGCCACTGGGCACTTAATTTGGGGAGCTGAGTTTGTGACCCAGAGTGCTAGAGCAGAGCACCTTTGGTTTATGAGAAGTGGCATGCCCTTTGAGCTTGTATGAGCCGAGCAGAGAGAACTCGTAACATGTGCTGACTGAACAACTCTATCCTAAGCATTTCCACCAGAATTGTAACCTGGTAAGCCCCACGATAAAGTTTATGATCATGACCATTATCTGAGTTCTGTGTGGCCATCACAAGGAATTATGGAACCTAGATGAAACATGGAGAATCTGTGTGAATGTGTGAGGCAGGGCAGACTCAACATACATTTTTGAGATAAAATCAAAAAGACTTGTTAGTCATGTAGATATAGGGAATGAAAGCAAGAGAGGTGTTGAAGATGGTTCCAAATTTCTGGTTGGGTGGGTGGAGGTGCCATTCGTTGATATGATGAAAATTGTCCACTTTCTGATGTTCTAGTCCCAGGCCTATGAAAGGATGAGGACTCTCCGGGTTTCTTTTGTTTTCTTTCTAGTGATGCTTCTGTTAAGAGGGTCTTCTTACAAACGGGTGTATAAGCAAATGTGGTGAAGAAAGCTGATGGTGCCCGGCTATCGAATGAGATAGTGTCTGGGGTCTTAAAGGCTTGAAGGTGAACAAGCGGCCATCTAGCTCAGAAGCAGTAAAGCCCACATGGAAGAAGCACACCAACCTGTGCAATCACGAGGTGCCAAAGGGACCAGGTATAAGACATCATGCAAAAAAAGAGAATATGTGTGTAAATATATATGTGTGTGTATGTGTATATATGTGTGTGTGTGTGTGTGTGTGTATATATATATATATATATATATATATATATATATATATATGCCATAGTGAATGAAGGGGGAAGTGCAGAGTGGAGACTCAAGGCCCTTTTGTCGGCCACTGGAGATCCCCTCATAGAGGGGTTTAGGAGAGGAGATGGGTCAGTCAGGGTGCGAGGTAGTACCGATGAAGAACACAGCTTTCCCCCACATCCTGGATGCTTCCCCCCGCCCCCCAACTACCATGATCTGAATTCTACCTTGTGGGACTGGATAGGGCAGAGATTGTACACTGGTGCATATGGGGGCTAGAGACACAGGGAATCCAGGGTGGATGATACCTTTAGGACCAAGGGTGGTGTGAGGGGCGATGCTGGGAGAGTGGAGGGTGAGTGGGTTGGAAAGGGGGAACTGATTACAAGGATCCACATGTGACCTCCTCCCTGGGAGATGGACGGCAGAGAAGGGTGGGGGGAGGGGAGACTCCGGATAGGGCAAGATATGACAAAATAACAATGTATAAATTACCAAGGGCTCATGAGGGAGGGGGGCGCGGGGAGGGAGGGGAAAAAAAGAGGACCTGATGCAAAGGGCTTAAGTGGAGAGCAAATGCTTTGAAAATGATTAGGGTAAAGAATGTATGGATGTGCTTTATACAATTGATGTATGTATATGTGTGGATTGTGATAAGAGTTTTATGAGCCCCTAATAAAATGTAAAAGAATAATAATAATAAAGTAGCTCAGGCAAATCAAAGAAATGATGATGCCAAAGAGCTGAACAAAAAATTTCTAAGGGCAACTTGAGAAGACAGTATTATAATAAAATGTGCAAAGACCTAGAGTTAAACCCCCCCCCCCAAAAAAAAGGGTCTTCTTGACCATTTTGCACTCTTGGGCGGTCACAAAAACACAAGGACAGTGACACAATCCAAACGAAGTTGGAAAGCTACCTCAGCCCCAGCTATTAGAATCCTAGTAGGCAAGACAAACTGTAATTTATTTATGATCATAAGAATAAAACAAAGACATAAATCACTTTTTTTCAGGAGATTCAGTCTTGAAAGTCAGACTTTGGGCAAAAAATTGCATTATTTTGTGGATTAGGTGGAAATAGGTGCCTACCTCTCAGTTTGTTGTACTGTGGTAGCTGTGTGTTGCTGTGGTGCTGAAAGCAAGGTCACTATATGTCCAAAGCCAGTAGGGTTATCCAATTTGAACAGGGTTCAGCAGAGCCTCCAGACTAAGAGCAGACAAAGAATAAGGAGTAGGTTGCCGTCTTCTGAGAAATTAGCCATTGAAAACCTGTGAAGAGCTCTGGAACATTATCAGATTTGGTACTGGAAGATAAGCCCTTCAAGTCAAAAGACAATCAAACTGGGACTGAAGAAGTAATACCTTCTCAAAGTAGAGTTGACCATAATGACGTGGATGAAGTAAAGTCTTTGGCAAGTCCATTTGCTAATGGGGCACAACTCAAAATGAGAAGAAACAGCTGTAAACATGTATAAAAATGGTAAGTTGGAATGGGCAAAGTATGATCTAGGAAAATTGGAAGTCATTAAAAATAAAATGGAACCAATAAGATCAATAGTCTAGGTTATTAGTAAGATGACATAAACTTGTATCGCCCAATTTGAATCAGATAGTAATATGGTTTACTATGTCAGACATGACAAATTCAAGAGAAAGGATACCACATTAACCATAAAAAGAAAAGTAAATTTAAAGATTTATCTTGAAGTACAATACTGTCTATAGTAGGATATTATAATCTGAATACAAAGAAATCCAGTCTATATTCAAATTTACGTGCCAACCATTAAAGCTAGTGATGAAGAAATTGAAGAATTCTACTAACTTCTTGAGTCTGAACTGGATCCAGTATGCAATTAAGATGCATTGATGATTATTGGTGATTGGAATGCACAAGTTGGAAACGAAGAGGAAAGAATAGTAGTTGGTCTCAGTGATGGAAACAAAGCTAAAGATCACATGAAAGAAATTTTCAAGACCAATGACTTGTTCATAGCAAATACTTTATTTTAATAACACAAATGGGGACTACACATGTAGCCTTCTCCAGATAGAATTCACAAAAATCAAATTGACTCATCAATGAAATGATGGAGAAATTCACAATCAGCTGCCAAAATGAGGTCAGGGGCTGACTGTGAAACAGATCATCATATGTAAGTTCAGTTAAAGTTGAAGAAAATTGAAACACAAAATTAAGTATAAACTATGACCTCAGTATATTATGACTGAATTTCCAGGACATGTAAAGAATAGAGTTGACTCACTGAACACTGATAAGAGAAGACCTGATGGGTTACGGGATGAGATCAAGAATACCATACATGAAAAAATCAAAAGGTCAGTCAAAAGCCAGGGGGAAAAAGGTCAAAGTGGATGTCAAATGCGATTGAACTTGTTCTTCATAATAGAGACACTAAGGTATACACAAGAAATGCTGAATAGAAAATTTGAATAGACACCTCAAGAAGACAAACCAAAGAATCATAATGTAATGTGCAAAGACCTAGAATCAGAAACCCAAAAAGGAAAAACACACTCAGCATATATGAAACTGAGAGAACTAAAAGATAAAGACCTCAAGTTTCCATTTAAATGATTCTATGGGCAAAATATTGAACCATGCATAAATCATTAAAAAAATAGAAGTACACAAATTCACTGTACCAAAATGAACTGGGTGACATTCAACCATTTCAAGGGATAGCATATGAGCAAGAACCAACAGTACTGAAGGAAGAAGTCCAAGCTGCACTAAAGGCATTTGTGAAAAACAAGGCTCCAGGGATTGACAATACCAATTGAAATATTTCAACAAGCTAGTAAAGACAGCTACCTGGCCAACAGAATGGACGACATCTATATTTGGACCTATTCAAAAAAAAAAAGATGACCCAACAGAATGCAGAAATTCTCTAACAATATCACTGATATCACATGTTTTGCTGACGATCATCCAACAGTGGTTGCACCAGCACGACAAGGAGCTGCCAGAAATTCCTAAGCCAATTCGGAAGAGGAAGAGTATCACGGTTGACCGCATGTGGATCTTGGCAGAGAGCACACAATACTAGAGAAATGTCTGCTTGTGTTTCCTTGAATATACAAAGGCATTGGACTCTATGAATCATAACAAACCTTGGATAACGTTGAGGTGAATGTTATTCCAGAACACTTTCTTGTGCTCATGCAGCACCTGTGCATGGACCAAGAGTCAGTCATTCAAATAAAGCAAGGAACTCTGCATAGCTAAAAATAATGTGTGTGAGGGTAGTATCCTTTTACAAAACTTATTCTATTTGTACGCTGAGCTTAAAATCTGACATGCTAGACACTATGAGGAAAAATTCCACAACAGGAATGGAGGAAGGTTTATTAACCACCTTCAATATGCACATAACACAACCTTGCTTACTTAAAGTGAGGAGGACTTAAAACGGATCAAGGATTACAGCCTTCAGTATGGATTACAACTCAGTGTAGAGAAAACCAGAATCCTTACAAGTGGACCAACAGGTAACATCATGGTAAATAGAGGAAAGATGGAAGCTATCAAGGGTTTTGCCTTGCTCAGATGCATAACCAATGCTCCTGGAAGTAGCAGTCAAGAAACTTGTATTGGGTAAACCTGATGCATAAGACCTCTTTAACACTGAAGAACAAAGTTGTCACTTTGAGAACTACAGCACCCCTGGCCCAAGCTGTGGTATTTCCAATGGTCTCATGTGAATATGAAAATTGGACATTGAATGAGGAATACAAAAGAAGACTCGATGCATTTGAATTATGGTGTTGGCAACGAATATTGAAACTACCGTGGACTGTCAAAAGAACAAACAAATCTGTCATGGGAGAAGTACAGCCAGAATGCTCCTGAGAAGAGAGTTTGGTGAGACTTAATCTCATGTTATTCAGAGAAGAGTCCCTGGGAAGGAAATCATGCTTCATAAACTGGAAGGTCCGTGAAAAGGAGGAAGGCCCCGATGAAATGGATTGACACAGTGGCTGCAATAATGGGATCTAACAAACCCAAGATTGTGAGGATGGTACAGGAAGGGGCAGTGTTTCTTTCTATTGTACATACAGTCACTATGCTTCATACTACAAGATTCCAGACATCTTTCTCATTGTCCATATGGCACTACATGGAAACACAGTTATCATGGAGTCATTGGTCATATGTTCATCCTTAATTAACTTAAACCACCAGTATTTTCATATTATGAAAAAATGGAATTATAAAAACTACTAGAGGAAATTCTTGAAAGACAAAGACACTGCCAAACAAGAGGCAAATACAATTACATACACAGTTCCACAACAGTGGGGATCTATGAATATATGTTTGAATAGACCCACAGGATGACCAGATGGGAGAGGGACAGTGGGTGTATATATGTTTGGCAGGATGTTTGTTTACATGAGTTCACTTTTGGAGAAAATATATCTATGAATGTGGTGTGATACACAGACAAAGTTATGAAAAATTCATAAAGACATAACTACCTTTAAGGAACAAGTTGCGGCTTGGGGAATCAGGATCATAGTCCCAGAAGACCCTAACGTCAATTGGCACAGCACGGTTCACAAAGACCGTGTTCTGTGCCCTAATTTGGTGAGTAGCAACTGGGGTCTGAAACATTTGTCAACAGTCATCTAAGGGGAACTGTTGGTAGCTCAGTGTCCAGAGAAAGGAATGATGTAAATCCAAATGTACATGGAACCAATTACTCTAACGGGCTCATGGACTACAAAAAGCATCAGTCTACAACCCTGAGACCAGAAGAACCAGGTGGCACCCAGATACCACCACCAACTCCTCTGAAAAGCATATTAAAACACCCTGATAAAGTGGGAGACAATGTGGGGAAAAGGCGATCTTAAAAGAGTCTAAGCTTACTAGTCGGAAAGAGGCAGGTGTGACTCCTGAGGCTACATTTCTTACTCACTCGTCAGGTTTGAAAATGAAACTAATCCTGAGATAGAATAATTAAACATTTAAGAAAAAAGGGACAGCATTCATCCAAAGACAAACTTGACAGTGTTAGGAGAGGAGAATTGGAAACAGGAAACACAGGAAGAAAGCAGGATAAGTGATTGAAGAGACTGCAATGGATGAGTTGAAACAAGACTGTATAAATCATTGAATGTAAACTGATCATCTTCTCTGTAAACTTTCACCTCCCGTAACAGTAATAGTAACAAATAATAATAAACAAAGACCAGACTACTGGGCAATTAGACCAGTGGGAGGCCCAAGCCCTTAGCCTTCAACTTTGGAACTGAGCTCACCCCACATGACAAAAATAAGCCGGTTCAGATCAGAAGAGCAGCATTTGTTCAAGAACAAAGTTCAGAGAGTTCAGAAAGAAGGAGGAATGGAAACAAAACCAGAATAGAAGTGGAATACAGATGGCACGTTGAGGTGATTGCAGTCGACGAGTTAAATCAGAATGTATATGAATCGTTGAATGTAAAATTGATTTGTTTTGTACACCTTCATCTAATTCACAATAAAAAAGGTGGGGTTTTTTGTTTTGTTTTTTAAAAAAAACCGATTATAACTCTCAGGAGCCCAGGAAGAGGTAGTTCTGCCTTCAGGCATACACAGAGAATCAAGGAATGTGCCTAGGTGTGTCCTAAATGAGTTACTCAAAGCAGCCACATTTCCCCTAAAAGTTGAGGTTCTGGTGACTATTAGGAGTCATCCTCCAACCACCACTGCAGCTGGGTGGTTCAAACTCCAGGACCACTCCTGTAAACTGTCGAAATCTGCAATTGTGCTGAATTCCAATCATGGTCTTTTCCCCATATCTTTTTTTTAATCATTTTTATTGGGGCTCATACAACTCTTATCACAATTGTGTACAGTGTACACACTTATACATTCATTGCCCTCATCATTGTCACAACTCTCGCTTTTCACTTGGGCTCCTGGAATCACCTCCTTTCCCCATATCTTAGCCCTGCCTTCAAATAGATGGATTTCCCTGCCCCCATCATAATCTAGTGGTGTTTTTCTCTGTTTTTGCGTTTCTTCATACCCATGAATTCATTAAACACCATCTTGGTCTCGTGATGGTGGTTTCCTTCTTTGAGATGATTGTCTTTATCTTTATCCTGCTTAAAGCTTAATGAAAGACTCTCCATGGGAAGAATGGGGGTGGGGAGTGGGAAAGAATAACTAGATGCCTAAAGGATGAGTGGGAATGGGTGAAATATTTTATTACATTGTTTTAAGTCCTATCCCAGTTCCACTTTTACTAATTAAAAGACCATGCCATCAATGTACCATTGCTAAGAAAAATGGAAAATGCTTTAATAAGAGACCCTTAAGAGGGAGATCAATCCCCCTTTGTGGAACTGTGTATGTGGAGAACTCGAATCCCACATCTCTGCCACCAAACTCTAAAGTCAAATGCAATTCAATCAGTTCCATTCAGTGGTACATTCAGTCCTTCTTCCTCTGACCCTAGCCACCAGAGATAGGACCGATCTCAGGTTAAAGAGCACAGACCTCCAGACTGCAAAGTCCACCAAACACCTCAGGCTCCAGTGGCAAGTTTGAGAGTACCTCCATGACAACATCTCTTCCGACCTGTTGGCGACAATTTGGGCTCTTCCCACTGCCTCTTTAGGACACGTTAAATTGGCAGATTCCAAGAGAGTCCTCTGCTGATCTGCTGGGTCCTACAATTCTCTCCAATTTGAAAATTCACAGAACTCAGAGAAAGATGCTATACATGGGATTATAGTGTCTGTTACAGCAAAAAAGGATGCAATGAAGGAGCCCCACGGGGCAAGCTCGAAGGGGGTCCTCAACACGGAGACTGCGTCCCAAAGAAAGTGCTGCTCTTCCATGTGCCAGAGCCAGAGCCTCATTATGCAGACATGACTGATGAAGTCATCCCTCCTCCTCCGAGGTTGGGCTTTCTTGCTTGGTCAGCCCCCATCTGTGAGGGTATAGCATATCAAAGACATAGCAACACTGAGGAGTTCCCAAAGTTTTAGAGGTTTATCTCTGAGGAACCATGGACAAAGACCAACCTCTATGGGTAAAGGGGTTTTTTGGTTATTTTTTAACCCCAAAGGAAGAAAAACGTAGTAAGTATTAAGTGTGAGAAAAATATAGAAGGTGTTCAAAATAACAGGAGTAAGGAAGCATAATCTCAAAGTTATAAACTAGATATCAGAGGCTTAGGAGTGTGAATTTGTTTTCTTATTAAACCCTGTGATCCATAAAATAAATAATCTGCTTCCCAAAGATTAATGAAATCAACATTAATCACAATCAAAACACTGAATGTGAATAGATTTAATGTACTTAATGTTTATTAGAAACAGAAGAAAACCTTATTCTATTTATGGATTAGCATCTTCCCAGCTCTGTAAATATTTACATCCATAAGAAATCATTAAAAAACACAAAGCAGTTCACTAATAATTTTTCAGTGTCTTGGGTAAGTGCATTTTTGTCTGACCCCAAGGGAGAAAAATATTGTTAAAATAGTATCAAAATGTATAAGAAATTCTTTCAGACACCAACTTCCAAACCCCACCCCCAGCGGGGGTGGGAAGTGGGTAGTTGATAAGGGAAAAACAGTATTTCTGAAGTATTTTTCTCCTTAGACTAAGGATTGTGTCCTACTTCCTTCTCTTTTCTCTGCCAGTGAGCCTTCTCCTGCAGCACTGGCCATGAAGAATTGTAAACCAAAGTATTCATAAAGCAAAACCAGCAAATTGGTTGCCATTGTGTTGGTTCTGCCATTCTATAGTAACTCTATAGAATGGGAGAATTGCCCCCACAGGGTTTCAGGTTCTATGATCCTATGGGAGCAGATGGCCACATCTCTTTCTAATGGACTGACAGGTGGGTTCAAATACTTGACCTTTTTTTAAAATCAGCCAAGCACCTAATTACCGCACCATCATCACTCAAAGAGTTGTGAAAGCACCTTAAATAGAGACTCCCCAATTAGGTAAATTAATCTGTCTTTACTTTGTTCTTGCGAATAAGTGCTTGTGTTAGACTGGGTTCTCCTAAAGAAACAAAACCAGTGATGCTTTTATATATATACATTTATATCAAGTAAATGGTTCACGCAATTGTAGAAGCAGGTAAGTTCAGTCCAGTTCAAGTCCGTGCACCAGATGTTAAGCTAGAGGTGTCTCCTGACTGACGTAGATGTGAGGAGCAAGAAACAAGGAAACAGGAGGATGAAAAAGAGAGACCACAGGCTGGTAGGGACAGAAGCACATGAATCCAAGCCAGCAGATCAGGATGGTGGCTCCAGAAACCAATGACTACAAGGTTTACAGATCAGGTGACAGGCTACTGATGGCTCCCATGGACAGCAAGCATTATGGCAGGCCATAGCTCAATTCCAAAAAAAAAATCCCCAGAGGTTATGATTCAGTTGCAAGATTCAGATCCAGGTACAACCAAAGGATCATCTCTTTCTCACAGTCATCAAGTCAATTTGGATTCATAGTGACCCTATAGGACGGGGTAGAATTGTCCCTGTGAGTTTCCAACAAGTAAGTCTTCTCTTTCTAACTGGTGATTTTGAACTACAACCTTTCAGTTGACAGTCCAATGTGTAACCAGCTGTGTGCCACCAGGGGTCCTTAAGCACTTAATAGAACCTACTCATTAAGCAGTAGGCCACACCCCTGCAGAAACTTTCTTTCAGTTGTATCAAGGCTGAAAAGAAAGAGAATTGCACTCCATCATAATCTTCCTATAAATGCTCGGCTTCTCACAGCAAATCCCATCATGGAGTTAATTACATTATGCTACGGCACATCACGGGGAATTACTGCCAAAATACTGAGAATCCTGGCCCAGCAAAGTTAACCAAAAAAAACAACTTAACAATCACAAAATTGTTTCTTCCTCTTTCCTGTACTCTTTACTTCAAAATATTTCTTCTCTATCCCAATTTGCAGTTTCCAAAGCCACTTTGACATCCCTCACTATATCTACTACTGACATTTTATTCCACCTAATGTTCCAAATTACTGTTTCCTAACCTAGCCCAGGAGGCATAGCGGTTTTGAGTTGAGCTACTAACTGTAAGATCAGCAGTTCAAAACCACCAGCTGCTCCAAGGAAGAAAGATGGAGCTGTCTGTTCCTATAAAGTCAGTCTCAGAACTGAAAGAGGGACTTCTAACCTGTCCTGTAGGGTCACTATGAGTTGGCATTGTTTGATGGTAGTGAGCCCAGTCTAACCTCACCCTGATGGGGGAGTGGCTTAAGTGTTGGATTGCTGACCTCGTCAGTGGTTCAAGCCTAAGAGTTTCTCCTTAGCCAAAAGATGACTTTTCAGAAACCCTACAGAGCACTTCTCTCTCATACAGGGTCACTGTGCATTTGAACCAGCTCAATGGCAGTAAGTTTGGTTTGGTAACCTAAAGGTTCTGAGAATGTTATTCATTGTTAAGTTATACTTTTGCTTATTTTGAAGGGCCCTGTGTTAAATTATAAGGAACCTTGGTGACACAGTGGGTTAAGCACTAGGGTGTGTTTTAGGCTGGGTTCACTGGAGAAGAAAAATAAGGGGTGCAAAATTTATACCAAGATAAACTCCCATACAGTTATAGAAATAGTCAACTCCAAATCCAGGTAAGTTCCAAGTCTGTAAGTCAGATGTTGGATGATGCTTCTCCTGATTCTTGTAGTTGTGGGGCCAATGAACTCAAGATCAATAGGAAGACCCGGTGGCTGCAGAGGTGAAAGACTCAAACCAACAGGTGAGATGACAGGTCACTGATGACTCTCAAGATCAGTCTGCAATATGGCAGGCTCTTAGTGAAAGTCCAAAAGAAATACAAAGGTTGATGAGCCAAATGCATTATCCGGATTCATAAAAAAATCAAGCAAGTTTTCCTACAGTGTCCACTTATATTGGAATCAACCAACTCACCCTAGGAAATGGTATTTCAATTAAAATATTATCAGGGCTGTGGCCTTAGTAAGGGTATTGCATTCCACCCTAATAATCATATAACTGATTGGTTGTGATTATATTGTGTTAGGTCAATTCATGGGAGATTACCAGATTCTGGCTGCCAAACAAGTGAGAATCCTGGCCCAGTCAAGCTAAAAGAAACAATCACAGGATTTGTTCCTTGCTAACTCACGTTGAGTTGGTTCTGATGCGTAGCGATCATATGTACAACACAATAAAACACTGCCCAGTCCTGTGCATCCTCACAATTTCTCTTATGTTTGAGTCTGTTGTTGCAATGCTGACACCACTGTGTCAATCTTTCTCATCATGGTCCTCTTTCTTTTCCATTCGCCATTTTAATACCTCCACTTGATGCTCAGTTTGTCATGCTGTGGTGGCTTCTGGACTGTCATGCTGGAAGCTGTATCATTGGTATTTCAAATGCCAGCAGGTTCACCCAAAAGAAACAGGTTTCAGTGGGGCTTCCAGACTAAGAAAAGACAAGGGAGAGGGCATCGACAGCCCATGCCAGAGGAAGTATCTCCTGATAGCCTGATGCATAGCTTTGAAACATTGCTAGCTTCTGAGGGAAGAAGACCATCATTGAAGATCATGCTGACGGTGGGCTGCTTGGGTAGGAGGGCACTCGAAATGTGACTGGGGAGCAGCTGCTTTCTCAGACTAAGGTGACCACGGTGACATGTTGTTTTTGACAATGAGTGCTACACCATTCTTCTTCTTTGTTTAATGAATCATTTTATTGGGAGTTCTTACAGACATTATAACAATCCACAATTCAGTTAGATCAAGCATAATTGTATAACTGCTACCACCATCAGTTTCAAAACATTTTCTTTTTTCTTGAATAACTTTATATCAGCACCCCTTTATCCCTCCCTTCCCCACCCTACTCCCAATGAGCCCTTATTGTTGTATTATATTATTGTTATTTGCCATATGTTACACCATCCAATGTACCTGTTCACCAGCAATCCTGCTATTATTCCTATGGGAATGGAGCCTCCGGGTTCTTCATTTGCTAAAGGGGCATGACACAAGGTGAAAAGAAACAGCTGCAAAAAAATCTAATGATCAGAACTTTGAATGTGAAAGTATGAATCTAGGAAAATTGGAAGTCTTTAACAATGAATGAAACACATAAAGATCAATATCCCAGGCATTAGATAAATGAAATGGACAGCGACTGGCAATTCTGAATCAGAAAATCCTATGATTTACTGTGCCATGAATAACACAGTCGGGAAGAATGGTGTAAAGGCACTACTCTAGTGAAAGGATGTAAGAGGAGGGTATTGGTTATGTCTCCCCACAAGAAAGGAAGAGAAAGAGCAGATCTCATTCCAGTGCACTAACCCTCGAGGGCAACATTCCTGCTCAGAGCAGCTGGTTCACAGAGAACACTGCAGGGCCGGCCTCAGCTTGAGACGTGACATCCCTTCCCCAGAGGGCAGTGCTGCAGAAGCCAACACTGAAGCTATAGGGTGGGGAGTGCAGCGGTCTGCCCAACCCACACGGGGCAAATCAAGAGGGGAGCACAACAGACCAGCAATGGGAACAAAGCCACAAAGTCCCTGAGGAATTCTGATTGTAGACTTCTGATAGGGGTGGAGGTGGAGGCAAATGGGGCCGCACTGAAAGTCTAAAGGTATAACGGGGACTAGAGGGTGGGGGAGGTGGAGGCAAAGGGGGCCACACTGAAAGTCTAAAGGTGTAAAGGGGTTGGGGGGGGGGAGGTGGCACTGGACTGCTCCATCCCTGTCTTCAGGAAGGACAATGGAGGCGCCCCTCTCAGCCATGAATGCTGAGGAATACAAGGGCATAAGTGCTGTTAAGTAAGTGGGTGCAGAACCCTGAAAGAAAGGGGCTTGGACTGATGATTCTAACAGGTCCTGCTGGCTATTTAACAAATAGATACCTATCTACGCTGGGTCAGGATAATGGTTAGGTTTGGAACTATTTGTAAGGTCTTTTTTCTATTGATGTCTATCTACATAAGATAGGTAAGATAAGCAATCCCAAAGAGACAGAGAAGGAACTGAGGTTTGGGGGGTGGGCAGAATGGGTGGGGAGAAGGCAGGGGAAGGTGAGTGGTGAGCCAATAGCGACAGGGACAGGCGAATAACAAAGGGATGGTGAGGCGGGTTCAGCAGTTCTGGTTGTGTTTGATCAATTGAAATGTGTCCAAGAGGAATTACTAAGAGGTGAACAATGGGTAAACCTAATAGTAGGACGAGAGAAAAGGGAAAAGAAAAAGAGAAAAGAAGAAGGAAGTAAAAATTATATATGTATGTATAAATATAGATATGTATATATGTAAATATATAGATAGGTGTGTTTGTCTATTTATGTGTATATATGTAAATACAGCATGGAAGCAGATGGACTTTGGACCTCTACTTAAATCTTACCTCAATACAAGAATGGTTTGTTCTAATAATATGGGTAATGTATGATACAACACAATCACTGAAAACAAAATGTGTACATAAACATATGTGGTGAAGAAAGCTGATGGTGCCTGGCTATTAAAAGATTCAGCATCTGGAGTCTTAAAGGCTTGAAGTCAAACAAGCGGCCATCTAGCAGGAAAGCAGCAAAGCCCACATGGAAGAAGCACACCAGCCTGTGTGATCATGAAGTGTCAATGGGGGATAGAGATCAGAGGTTCAAACACAAGCAATCAAATTGACATGAAGGAGCATGAACAAAGTGGAGACCCAAAACCCACCTGTAAGATAATTGGACAGTCCCTCACAGAAGGGTCACACAGAGGGGATGATAAATCCAGGGTGCTGTATAGCACGGATTAAACACATAACTATCCTCTAGTTCTTTAATATGTCCTCCCTTACTATTATGGTCTTTATTTTACCTCTTGTTAGACCTACATACATTCATTGCTAGACCTGCATCCATCTTGTTAGACCTGCATCTTATTCTTGTTAGACCCGCATACATTCATTTGTATAATTAAGAGCATCCCATGCCTGAAAGCCAAAGTAGATTACTCTTCAGAAACAATAACAAAAGTAATGATTCTTCAAGGGTTCTAGAAGAGAGGTGTTGAAAGAGGGGGAGGAGGAGAAGATAGCAATGATGGCTGTATAATCCCACGCAAGGGGAAAAAATAACAGAATTTCAGGTGAACAGGTACACTGGGTGGTGTAAGATAAGGAAAATAACAATAATATAATACAGCAATAAGGGTTCCTGGGCGGTAGGACGGGTAAGGGAGGGATAAAGGGGTGCTGATATAAAATTGTTCAAGAAGAAAGAAATGTTTGGAAACTGATGGTGGTAGCAGTTGTAAAATGATGCTTGATCTCACTGAATTGTGAATTGTTATAATATCTGTAAGAACTCCCAATAAAGTGATTAATAAACAAAGAAGAAGAATGGTGCAGTACTCACTGTCAAAAAGAACACTGCATGTGTCAGGGCAGGCTGGGAAGAAACGGGGAGCTAGTAAGAGTGAGCACAAGAATGAAGAAATGTCCTAAATCTGATTGTAGTGATGACTGTGTAACTCTGCTTGCTGTGACTGAATGATTGGATTATATGATATGTAAATTATTTGCCAATAAAAGTGGGGTTTTGTTTGTTTGTTATAAGACATTTTACCAATGTCTTCAGTTGGAAATTGATCAAATGTGTAATTATGCTGCTCGCTGATTATTGACATTTGGAAAGCAAAAGTTCGGAACAAAAAAGAAGAAATACTAGTTGGAAGATGTGGACTTAGTGATAGAAACCAAACTGGAGATGACAGGATAGAATTTTGCAAGACCAATGACTTGTTTATAGCAAAATATCTTTCAACAACCCATGAACTTCCCCAGGTGAAATATTCAGAAATCAAATTCATTACATCTGTGGAAAGAGAAAATTGAGAAGTTTGATATCAGCAGCTAAAACCAGGCCTGGGGCTGACTGTTGACCAGAGCACCAGTTGCTCATATGTAAGTGTAGGTGAAAGGTAAAGAAAATTAAGTTCATAAGAGTCAAAATATGACTTTCAGTCTAGCCCATCTGAATTTGGAGACCATCTCAAAAACAAATTTGAAGCATTGAACACTAATGAGAGAAGACCTGATGAGTTGTAGGAGGATAGCAAGAACATCATATATGAAGAAAGTAAAAGGTCTTTCAAAGGATAAAAGAAAGAAAGGAATGAAGGAAGGAAGGAAGGAAGGAAGGAAAGAAGGAAGGAAGGAAGGAAGGAAGGAAGGAAGAAAGAAAAGGACAAAATGGATGTCAAAAGAAACTTTGAAACGCACTCAATTATAGAGTGGTTAAGGAAAATGGGAGAATGATGAAGTCAAAGAGCTGAAGTGAACATTGCAAGGGGCAGCTCAAGAAGACAAAGTAAAATATTATAATAAAATATGCAAACACCTAGGAAACATAGGAAGCACACACTTGGCATATTTTAAATTGAAAGAACTCAAGAATTGAAACTTACGTTTCAATATTGAAAGATTATGTAGACAAAATATTGAATGATGCAGGAAGCATCAAAAGAGGATGGCAAGAGCACGCAGGGTCACTGCACCAAGAAGGACTAGTAGACATTCCACCACTTCAGGAGATAGGATGTGAGCAAGAGCCAACGATGCTTAGGGAAGAAATTCAAGCTGCACTTAAAGCATTAGCTGAAAATAAGTCTCCAGGAATTGATGAAATATGAATTGAAATATTTCACCAAGCTGATGAAATACTAAAAGCACTTATTCATCTGTACCAGGAAATTTGGAAGGCAGCTATTTGGCCAACTTATTGGAAGTGATCCATATTTATACTCATTCCAAAACAAAGAGACCCTACAGAATGCTCGAATTATAGAACAATATCACATGCAATAGAGTTTTGCAAAAGATCATTCAACATTAATTGTAGCAGTACATTGACAGGGAGCTTCCAGAAACTCAAGTCAGATTCTGAAGAGGACCTAGAACAAGGGATATCATTGCTGATGTCAGATGGATTGTGACTGAAGGCAGAGATTACCAGGATGTTTACTTTTGCTTTATTGACTATGTCAACTCGTTAGACTGTGTAGATCATAACAAACTATGGATAACCTTGCGAATGGGAAATCCGATCACTTCATTATGCTCATGCAGAACTTGTACATGGATCAAAAGACACTTGTGTGAACAGAACAAGGCTTAAAATCCAGAAAGGTGTGAATAAGAATTATATCCTCGCCCACATGGAAGAAGCACACCAGCCTGTCTGACCACAGAAGGGACCAGTTATCAGACATCAAAGAACTAAAAATCATATCAGTGATGCCCACCTTCCTGATACAATCACTTAAGACAAACGTGTGCATAAGCAAATGTGGTGAAGAAAGCTAATGGTGCCCGGCTTTCAAAAGATATAGTATCTGGGGTCTTAAAGGCTTGAAGATAAACAAGTGACCATCTAGCTGAGAAGCATCAAAGCCCACATGGAAGAAGCACGCCAGCCTGTCTGACCACAAGCTGTTGAAGGGATCAGGTATCAAGCATCAAAGAACAAAAAAATCATATCATTGTAAATGTGGGTGAGTGCAGAATGGAGACTCAAAATCGATGGGTAGGCAACTGGACACCCCTTACTGAAGGGTTGTGGGGAGGAAATGAGTCAGTCAGGGAGCAGGGTAGCAACGATGAAACATATAATTTTCCTCTAGTTCTTAACAGTTCTGACACATAACAGTCCTACTATGCACAACAAAAGGAAATATCGCTAGGCCTGCGCCATCCTCACGATTATTCCCACACCTGCGCCCAATGTTGCACCCATTGTGTCAGTCCATCTTGTTGTGGGCTGTCCTCTTTTTCTCTACCCTCCCACTTTACCAAGCATAATATCCTTCTCCACGGACTGGTCTTTTCTGACAATATGTCCAAAATATATCAGAGGAAGCCTGGCCATCCTTGGCTGCAAGGAGCACTCTAGCCTTACTTCTTCCGAGACAGATGTTTGTCCTCTTAGCAGTCCGTGCTACTTTCAATATTCTTCCCAGAACCACATTCAAATGCATTGATTTTTCTTTGGTCTTCCTTAGTCAATGTCCAATTTTCATCATGGATAGGAAGCAATAGAAAATACCATGGCTTGGGTCAGGCAAACTTAGTCCTCAAAGTAACATTCATGCTTTTCAATACTCTAAACAAGTCTTGTGCCGCAGATTTTACTAATGAAATGCATCTTTTGATCTCATGACTGTTGCTTCTATGAGCATTGATTGTGGATCCAAGTGAGACATAATCCTTGACAATTTCAATCTTGTCTCCATTTATCGTGATGTTACTTATTGGTCCATGTGTGAGGATTTGGGTCTTCTTTACATAAAGTTGTAATCCATACCAAAGGCTGCGATCTTTGATCTTCAGCAAGTGTTTCAAGTGCTCCTCTCAGTAAGCGAGGTTGTGTCATCTGCATATCACAGGCTCTGAATATACCTTCCTCCAATCCTGATGCCAGCTTCTTCTTCAGATAACCTAGTTTCACTGATAGATTTGCTCAGCATATACATTGAGCAAGCACTGTGAGAGGATATAATTTCCAAATTTGCTCAACATACATATTGAATAAATATGGTAAGAGGATACAACTCAGATGTAACCTTTCCTGATTTTAAATCATGCAGAATTCCCTTGTTCAGTTCACACAACTGCCTCTTGCTCCGTGTACAGGTTCTGCATGAGCACAATTAAGCATTCTGAAATTCCAATTCTTCTCAAGATTATCCCTGTTTTTTTATGACCCACAGTCAAATGCCTTTTCATAGTCAATAAAACACAAGTAAACATATTTCTAGTAGTCTTTGCTTTGAGCCAAGGTCCATATGAGATCAGCAATGATTTCCCCTGTTCCACACTCTCTTCTGAATCTGGCCTGAAACTTTAGCAGTTCCAAGTCAAGGTATTCCTGTAACCACTGTTGGATGATCTTCAGCAATTTTAACTTGCATGTGATATCAGTGATAGTGTTCTATAATTTGTGTGTTCTGTTGGGCCACCTGCCTTTGGAATGGGCACAAATATGGATCTCTTTCAGTCAGTTTACCAGGTAGCTGTTTTCCAAATTCCCCATCATAGGTGACTACTTCCAGTGCTTTATCAGTTTGCCGAAACATTTCAGTCGGTATTTCGTCAATTCCTTGAACTTTTATTTTGTTGTTTGTTTGTTTATTTGCTAATGTTTTCATTGAGGCTTGAATGTCTTCCTTCAGCTTGCTCATATACTATCTCTTGAAATGTTTGGATGTGTGCTGGTTCTCTTTGGCACCGTGACTCTGTGCATTCTTGCCATCTTCTTTGGATGCTTCCGGCGTCATTCCATTTTCTGCCCAGAGATCTTTCAATAATGAAAATTGAGATTTGAAATTATTTTTAGTTCTTTCATTTTAAGATATGCTCTGTGTGTTCTTCATTTTTTGTGTTCTAACTCTAGGTCTTTGCACATTTTATTATAATATTTTACTTTGTCTCATCACTGCTTACTCAGTTATCCAAGTGAAAAAATGGGCATTAAATTCCCTTTCCTTTATTCTGCACCCATGGCACCTCTAATTCAGCTTACTACCAAATTGTACAAGGCTGCTTCACAAAGTTCACGGAAGTTGACATTAATAGGTCATGGAATATTTGCGTGAATATTTGTCTCTTGAATTAGTCTCTTGAATCCAGTCCATCATTTCTATTTCCACTATTTAACGAAGCTCTTTATTATATTTTCAATAAACTACACATAACCTCCTAAAATATTTCCCTGATTTAATCTTGGACCTTCCAAACTATTGTCAGACACAGGCTTGTTCAGATGAGCCCCTTCCCTTAATTTTTGTATATCTATTCCATTGACCACCAAATAAAATGCCCACTGCTCAGCATCAAGACATTGCTTATCCTTCAAATTCCCACCTCAACAAGTTCTCCATCCCCAGGCCCACGATGAATCCTTGACACAATATGTGCTACGGGCATGTCAGGGACTCTCTCTTCCCTAAACATATCTTACATGTTCTCCTTTCTGAGCCCTTATCCAGACAGCAATGTCTGCCCCCTACTTCTTCCAGATACACTGCATCAGAATTTGGGGGATACCTACACTATAAAATTGGAGCTAGGAACCCAAGTGATTTCTATATGGTCGAAAGTTAGAGTCGCTGTGTAAACTTGCTAATGAATGAGCAAATAGTTCACAAGAACCTATTTATGTTACCAGTGATTTTAAAATATTTGAAATGGAATGCTTGTGTTTGGTCAGAGTTGGAAATGCTATGAAGCAGTAAAAAAAAGTTAAGCAAGTATATTTAGCATTAATCAAAAGCAAAAATAATACATAAGCAATTTGGTAAGTCTTTTGAGCAGAAAACTTGTGATGGAACCCATCCTAATTCTTATTAGCATCTTCTGGCCAATGACAATTTAAAATGTGCACATGCAAATTATTTCATTAAAGCGAGGCCACCAGTTGACACATTTTTTTGAGGTACCATAATTTTTTTTTTAGTTTTGTCTCATCTGTGCAGTACTTAAAGCCATCTGATTCCTAAATCAAAGTTGAAATTACCTACTATTCACCACTGGGACCCAAACAAAGCCGAAGGCCACCTTGATGAATGTGCAAGGTAAGTGGAAGTTAAATTTGTCACATGGTTTACCAGGCTGCACACTTGCAGAGTTTCATTAAAAAAAATCCACATAATTAGTTTAGCCTTACTAGGAAAAAAAAGTGAATGACAAGGTCAGGCTCCTGACCTTTCCGTAAATTAGAGAAGATTGCCAGAAATTGCACAATATAATGAAACACCAATTTGCATATTTGCTGCTATATTAAAAGGGATCAGTTTTAGCTCGCAAAGCAGAACAAACAAAAACATGCATTTTAATAACTCAAATTACTCCCAGGAAGTGACCCTCAGCAGAAAGCCTGATTATCACTACTTAATTAGAAGCCTTGGAAATCTAAATCCTCCTTTAAATCCTATTCTGGGTACAGTGAAAGATGAAGCCATGAGTTTTGTCTAAGATTCAATATTTACTCTTTACTAATATGTTTGCTGGAGAGACTTCCCAAGCATTATAAAGACATGACAGAAAAAAATTTTAATATTCAAAGAAAGAGTGCACAAAAACCTGTGTTGGCTTGCAGGTGCAAAGCAATTAACAAGCTGGCATTTACAGTACTTTTAATTAATTAATTAAAAATGCAAAGCTGACTTTCATTTCTTTAAATGTTTGAACATTTTATCCATCAATAGTAAAGCACTACATGCTGCTGGGTGACGAGATATGGTAAATTCAAAGAGTTAGTCCAATGGTGAGGAAAGTGAAGAGGGATTCAGAAATTGTCTGTGCAGCCCTAGCACTCCCCCCCACACACACACCCAACCTACCCTGTCCCACCGAGCACAGTCCACTGAGAGTATGACTAAACGGAGTGTCAAAACAAGAGGGGACATGCTCTGAAAGTATGCTTGCTGTGGTCATAATCTAAAAGCAGCAGCTGCTCCTCAGGGTGCTCTTGGCATATACTCACATGTACAATGTGAGAGTTCCGTCACGTGGAGAAGGGTGGTGTGAATTGTGGTTTCAGAACATCCATACTCATTGTGGTGTGAGTTGTGGTTTCAGAACACTCATACTCATTGTGGTGTGAATTGTGCTTTCAGAACACTCATACTCATTGTGGTGTGAATTGTGCTTTCAGAACACTCATACTCATTGTGGTGTGAGTTGTGGTTTCAGAACATCCATACTCATTGTGGTGTGAGTTGTGGTTTCAGAACACTCATACTCATTGTGGTGTGAATTGTGCTTTCAGAACACTCATACTCATTGTGGTGTGAATTGTGATTTCAGAACACTCATACTCATTGTGGTGTGAATTGTGCTTTCAGAACACTCATACTCATTGTGGTGCGCACCCCATTTTCTCCCCACCTCACTGCCCTGGCCCTAGGTAACTGTTCATTCGGTTACTATTTCTATGTATTTACCTAGCCTGGATTTTATAGACAGGAAATCATATAAAACACGAACAAGAAACAAAGGAAACAACAATGACAAAATAAGAGAAAAAACCTCAATCAAAAGGAGAGCAGAAAAATCTCAAAAGCTGAAACAACTTGGATATAAGTCAAAAGGGAGCTCAGAGGATGAGGTGTTAGGTGAGGTCGTGGTACGTGTTGGGTTGCTAACCACTGGTCAGAGGTTCAAAGTCACCAGGTGCTCCTCAGGAGAAAAACATGGCTTTCGATTGGAGTGAGGACCAACACTCTCGTAAACGTACAGGGACAATTCTCCTCTGTCCTAGAGGGGCTCCGCGAGTCAGAACCAACTCGATGGCAGTGAGCTCGATGCCATGCTCACCGTGAGAGGGAATGAGAAAATAACACCACTCAATTATGCTTATCACTAAGGAGTTGCCATTCTGTTTCCTACGGGGGGTCTGAGGAGTCATTTGGAATGAAGACTACCTAATGCCTTCTTGTTTATAGAGGTGAAAAACCTCATGAAACCAAAGCCAGACCCACTGCCGGGCGGCTGATTCCACATCACAGCAATCCTGCAGGGCTGAGTAGAGGCGCCCCCACAGGGTTTCCAAGCCTGTACAACTTTGTGAAGCGGACTGTCACCGCTTTCTCCAGAGGAGCAGCTGGTGGATTTGAACCGGTGACCGTATTCTTAGCAGCCAAGCACTTAACCACTGTACTACAAGCATTCCTTAAAGCATAATTAACAGAAGGAATTTCAATCACTTTCCAACGAAGTGGGTAATGGCTGCTAATGTAATGCGGCTGTGACTAATTTTACAGCTGGACGCTGCTCAAGCAACGACTTTACTATTCCCCATGAACACATTTTTGGCCAGTACATATTTAAAAACAACACCATTAATGTACTTTAATTAAAACATAAATACTACAGTGCTACCTCAGTTAGGCATTCACTCAGCTGGAACTAACTGTATTTGCTTAATCTACAATTTTAGATGTATTAGCAAAAATAAATGTTGGTGAACGTAAGAGCCTGATTACATATCTTGGGTAAATTGGTGATAATGAGTCAAGAGACTTTGTGTTCATTCACATATATTAGAATAAGAATCATTATGAAATTAAAGCTAAGATTAATCCTGCTAATGACACCACCGAGCATCTGGGAATAAGATAACCCAGATGTCAGATTCACTGTGCTACAGCGCTGCTGTTGGATAGAGTAACCCTTGAAGTGCTCTTCTAAGGCAGATAGCTGCTACCCCCCCCCCTCAGTTCCAGCACTTGAAATGCAAATGAGTGACAAGATAGTCTAATAATGTGAGCAGATTCTAGCAGTAAAGAAAATGAATAAATTTAACAAAACAAAAAAAAAACCCTCTGCACCACTGATAAGAACAAGCAGTAGGCACCCTGATGTCCTCAATTAGGGTGGATGACATCTGCTGAGCATTTCGCTCTAATAAAGCCCTCACTCGGTATTCCAAAGCACACGATTCTAACACTGTTAACATTTTAATGTCCTGGACGTGCGTGGTAACATTAATTACAAGATGATTTGGATGGCTTCTGAATCTCTTTTATGTCTTCCGCAGAAGAGAAGACAGCATTGCAGCTTTGATATCATAAATAAAATGGGGACGCCTGCCAAGCATGAAAGGTACCCTGAAGTCAGCCGCATCTGCTGTGTTATCCAGAACCGCTGTCGCCAGGCAGAGGCAATCCTCTGGGCACTTACCCAGGGTCAGCGGCTCTGCGTGGCATGGGGAAGCAGGCCTCTCAAGGATTCAGGTTTTCGGTTTGGTTTGGTTTCCTTGTTTTACACTAAAGGTGAAAGTTTCTGTTTTCAATTCTTAATGAGTTTAAAGCCAATTAATATTTTCTAAGCACAGTTTGCCTTCCTAATAGCTATTTTCATGAGCTCTGGAAAATGTCACAAAGGCTTTCTTGTTTGTTAACTGGGAGACAAGGGGCAGTCTCCCCCTTTTAACAGACTGGTGCAAAGTATTGGCGCTTTAGGAGAGCCTCCGTGGAAGGAGGAGGGACACTAAAGAAATGTATCTCCTGGGACACAAACTTAAGCCAAGAATTTGAGCCAAAAGGTTGATGGTTGGAACCCTGGGAAGTCAGACCAAGTGATCTGCTTCCCAAAGGTTACAGCTTTGAAAACCCGCGGAGCGCGCGCGCGCGCGCACACACACACACACACACACACACACACACACACAGCGTCACCATGAGTCGGAATCTTCTCCATAGCAAGGAACAAAAACAGCAGCTACTAGAGAGAGAGAGGGAGACACAGTACACCCACACCTACAGAAAAATACCACCATCTCTCTCAAACAAGTGAGAAAACTGGGCCTCAGAGAGTTCCTGTCACTTGCTCCCAAGTTGTGAAACATCTCATAAGATAGGAACTGGAAACACAGGGAATCCAGGGCGGATGATCCCTTCAGGACCAGTGGTGTGAGTGGCAATGCTGGGAACGTGGAGGGAGGGTGGGGTGGAAAGGGGGAAACGATTACAATGATCTACATGTGACCTCCTCCCTGGGGAATGGACAATAGAAAAGTGGGTGAAGGGATATGTCAGACAGGGCAAGATATGACAAAATAATAATTTATAAATTATCAAGAGCTCATGAGGGAGGGGAGCGGGGAAGGAGAGGAAAAAATGAGGAGCTGATGCCAAGGGCTTAAGTGGAGAGCAAATGTTTTGAGAATGATGAGGGAAATGAATGTACAAATGTGCTTTACACAATTAATGTGTGCATGGATTGTGATCAGAGTTGTATGAGCCCCTAAGAAAACTTTTTTTTTTTTAAGTCTAGAAAAAAAGAAGACGCAAAAGCGGGATTTGAGTCTCTGAGTGTCTGAGCTCAGAGTCCATGAACCCACGGTTTCTTCCCACAACGCTGATGGGAGTCATTGGGGCAATTAACAGGTATAGAGGCTTGTTCTTTGGGGCATTTGATGAGGTTCTGTTTCTTTTTGTCTCCGTCACAGCCTTGTAAACGTCTTTCCTAATAACGTGTAAAACTCCCTGCCTCCGAGTCGATGCTGACTCACAATGACCGGAGCAGGATAGAACTGCCCCTGAGGGTTTCTGAAACTGGAACGCTTGGCAGTGGGCTTGATGGCTTTGAACTGCTGCCCTTGCGGTTAGCAGCCCACTGGTAACCACCGTATCACCAGGGCTCCCTTCTAATGGGAAGCTTGAGTGCCTTCCCCGTGTCTGCTTTTCCTGGCCTAGGAGATGGATCTCAGTCCGGATCTGGGGATGACTTGGAGTAGAGCCTGTGGACCCTCTAACTGGGACTGGAAGAGTCAGCAAGAAAGAAAACGTGCTATGGGACTGAGGCCGTTGGTCCCTGGTGGCATCACCCAGCACATGCAGGAAGGATGCCCCAATACAAGTGTGCCAAGTGCCCCGCTTAGTCTGAGAACTAGATGAAGAAGGATGGGGAGAAATGAAGGCGAGAGAAGGTGGGCTTGAAAGGTGGCACCTGACCTGTCCGAAGGCTGCGGTTTGATGAACTCTGGTGGCGTCCTTGGCGTCTGAACGCGGGCGCAGGGCTCCCCCTAGAGCTCTGCCGCCAAGCCCGCAGGTCGTGAGCCGCAGCCGCGCCTGTCGGCCCTGGCGCCAGACCAGGTGGCACAGTCCTGGCACAGAGGGCGTCCCACGTCTAAGGAGAGCTGGAGAAAACCTCTCGCCCCAGCCTGGGAGCCCATGCCAGCCCACTGAGAAACGTGCTCACTCGACACATTAGGAGTAATCGCCAGCGAATTAAATTGTAACCATTGAATCCCAGATGACCCATGACTGTTTCTCAATGAATATAGGAGTCCTGGTGGTGCAGTCGCTTACCACCTTCGGCTTGCTTGCTCCTCACAAGGTCAGCCGTTCCAAACCACCAGCCCTCCCGCGGGAGAAAGATAAGGCTTTCTACTCCCACAAAAATTTACAGCCTCGGACTCATAAGGTCCTAGAGGGCCAGAAATGACTTGCAGGGCAGGGGGTTTGCTTTTTGCTTGGGGGTTTATGTTGGGGGGCGGGGGAGGTACACCTAATGAAAGGAAGCACTATTGGGTGATCATAAGAAAAGATATTTCATTCAAATAGAAAGGAAATGATGGGAAAACCCTTTGGGTTTTTCATAATGGTGATAACAAATGATTCTGATTGGCTGAACCCAGGAAGAGCTAGCTAGAGCAAAAGAGAAAATGAGGCACAGCAACAAAGCAATACACGAACCCATTAAAATCCAGTCCCCTTCTCTCGTGCCTCTCTTCCCTAGCTGGGTTGGAACGGCTCCAGAGAAAACCCAGAATTCTCTGCATCAGCTCTGTGGCAACGGTCTGCCTTCTGGCAGAACAAAAGCTGCTGGTCACAGCCCCATCCAACAACCAAAAGTTCTGGAGGAAATCCCTCCAAGGGTCTAGAGCTGGTCAACTGGGTAGAACATCAGCAAAACTGAACCAAGTCTGTGGGCGGGGCCACAGTGGGTCTCAAGCAGATACACCACTCACAGCCCAGCGCACTCCCTTACTACCTCTGTAGCGCTGCCGGGTGGCTAGGTTTGCTCAGAGAACCTTAGAGATATTTTCAGTGAGTGAGTCAGTTCCCCCAGGGTAGCAGCCCCAAGTCCTTCGTGCCCACTTCTGCTTAGGAAAGCGCTGCCTAATAAGAATGGGCATGTCTAAGAAGAATCTACCGCTGCCCACCTTGTTCACATTAATATAGAGACATATATATTTCAAATAAAGAATTTTAAGAGAATCTGTCGTTGAGATGGAGTGGGCAAGCCTTCCAAGTCAAGATATGTAAAGTAACTCAGCTGCTTCCAAAGATGCTCTGCACATGTGTTTGTCAGCCAGGTTGGCACAATAAACTAAGTCACTACCATTCACAAACACTTAGATCCAAGGGCCTGCACCAATCCAGTCCCTGCCCGGGGAAAAGAAGTCCATCCCAGTCATTTTTGCACCTGAAAATGAATCACTTGCTCCAAGCTCTCATGAAGCATGTTTTCTCCATCACCATAGGTTTTACTCCATCATGCCCTTTCATGGGCTGGTTCCTTCACCAGGAATGCCTTCCACGTGGACTTGGTAAGCATCTACTCATGCTTCAAGATAGAGCCCAATGCCCTGTAGGAAGCCCCCTTAGACCCACTCAACCAGAGGTGGTCACACCATCTTGTTCTGCACTTCTCTCTGTTACTGAGCTCGCTTTGCTGTAAAGGTAACCAGACTGCAGCTACCCTGGGAGCAGACATGGCATCGGTTTCCTCAGCCCCTGGCAGATGACAGGTATGTTGTTGTATTGCTGTTAGATGCCCGCAAGTCAGTTTCGACTTACAGCAACCCTGCAACAGAACGAAACCCTGCCCAGCCCTGTGCCTCCCTCCCAATTGTTCTTCTGTTTGAACCCAAGGATGCAGTCTGGCACATACAAACCACTAAACGCCTACTACTTAGGTCAATGTTGAGCCTGGGAGGCAGGAGGCTGTGTCATCTCGGAAGATAAATGAACACCCGCTGCTGGTGAGTTGGTTTGGGACAAAGAGGAGGCTTTCTACTCCTGTAAAGAATTCCAGTCTCGGAAACCCGCAAGTGCAGTTCCACTCTGTGAGTCAGAATCAACTCGATGGTCGTGAAGTTGCAGTTGGGTGGTGAGACCCTTTGACTCTTAGCGACCCTAGAGTATAGATTTTTAAAGTCCCACGCAGTTTTTAAGGCTGTAATCTCTACAGAAGCGTTCCTCCTTGGTGGTGTAGTGGGTTATACCTTGGGTTTCTAACCACCGGGCCAGATGTTTGAAACCTCCATCCTTTCTGAGAGAGAGAGAAAGAGAGAGAGAGAGAAGACTTTGAACTTCCCTAAGAAGGCGCAGTCTCAGAAACCCACAAGGGCAGTGCTGCTCTGTCCAGTGGGGTCACTATGAGTCAGAATTGACAGGATGGCAGGGAGTTGTGAGCTTTCTCCCGTGGGTCAGCTGGTAGGTTCTGAACCACCAACCTTTGGGTTAGCAGCCAAGCACTTAACCCATGTGCCACCAGGGCTCTTTTCGAAAATAAATAATGCCCTAAATTGTTTTATCTGGTGCTTAAGGACCCATTTGACTATTTCTCCTGGAAAACGTGTCATACTCTCTCTCTTTCTCCTAAGCCTCTGTGTCACCTTGATGCCTTCCCAGCTCCTTCTCCGGTTCCTTAATAAGGTGTCCTTAGATGCGTCTCATCCAATTAGCATTATTTTGTGCCTGGCTATGACAGATAACTGAAAAATCATTGGAAACAAAGGCTGAATGGCCTGAGTTCTCCTGACTGAGTGGGCTCCTAGGTGTCTTTTACACAGAATAATTTATGGAAACGTCCTTTAAACACTGACATTTCCATCTGTTTCGCCCTCCGCTCTTGAGGAGCAATGGGATAGGCGGATGTTCCATCTTGTTTTCAACTAATATTTTAACCTCTTCTTCCCAGGATTTGGAACTCTTGAACCCCCATCTTGAACATTTTTTAAGGTGTAGGCGAAGAAAGCAACCACTGGCTGACGTTTCCTCCTTTTTGTCAGGCATCGACCTCTCCAAGTCTCAATGAACTTGGTGTGTTGGGGAAAAGACAGAAGCCAAACCCAAGCCATCGCTGTTCGGTTGGCTTGGACTCCTGGAACCCTTTGTACTAAACTCTCTGTAGGACTTTCAGAAGCAGATGCCAGGTGTTTCTCTACAAGGGCACTGAGGAGTTCAAACTGAGAGCCCTTAGATTAGTAGTTGAGCACACATCACTGGTCCTCTAGGGACCTTGGGAAGACCGACAAGACATGATATAGTAAATGCTAACTATAAATACAGTCGCTACCTGGGTGGGATGATCTGAGGCACAGTGGAGGTGACATTTGTGTTGAGCCAGAATGGAAGGTGAAGGGTGAGAAAGACAGGTGATAAAGGGAAAAGAGCAGGCAGACAAGGACACCGGGTCTCTGTGAGATCTGGTCCCCCTGGACGGTGACACACAAAGGAGGAATGGCAGGCCAGTTGTGGGAGGCAGTGGGGGGGGGGGTGTCCCAGTTGTCATGTGTGCCAACCTGAAGAGTTGCCCTTCATTGATAATGGGGAGTACCTAACATTTAGAAGACCCAACCAAAACCAAACCCCACCACCATCTTGTCAATTCCTCCCGTAACAACCCTCTCTGGTGTTTCCAAGAGTGTAAATCTTTACAGGACAGACAGCCTCATCTCTCTCTCTCTCTCGTGTGTGTGTGTGTGTGTGTGTGTGTGTGTGTGTGTGTGTAGGGAGAAAAAGAGAAAGAAGATGGATTAGTTGAGGAGTCAGCATGTTTTGCAAAATAAAAGATAAAAATAAAATTTAAGTCATAAACCAAAATACCACCGAGGTTGTATATCTCTAATCAGAATAAGGACAAAGTGGTTGTCTGGGTTATCATCTACTTCCACATAAAGTACAAGCATGACACTGAACCAGAGCTGACCGGTAAAGCGCGTCTAAGGAGACTTTTGTCCTTTAGCGTCATCGTATTGTATCCACTGGCTTCCCTTGTAGAGCAGACTCCGCTATGGCATGGACCGTCACAATTCATGGACCCTGCATTGTGCTTGCTTAGTTCCCTGTCGCCGCACTCCCTTGTAGGACTGAGCCCTTTCTGGCACTGATATTGAGCATGCTCTAAAAGGGAAGCCAGTGGATGCAGTATTTATCAGCAAAGGGGCACAATTCTTTCTCTACCAGAAAACAGACTCGGATAATTTCTCAATGAAGGCCTCCGAGAAGAATCACTCTTGACTTAAAAAAGAGAGAAAGCAGCCCTGCAGCGATAAGGGCATTTTCATCTGTGCGTTAGCTTCTCCGTGTCCCCGAGGTGCTAGACCTTCTACAGAACGCCATCCAAGAGCTCTGGAGACACGCAGGCCAAGGAACCACATGGCGTGGCATCACGAACTTGACCTGTTATTATTTGACCTGCTCCCTGTGTGCTCCTAATGATTCCTTGATAACCACTCTGGGCAAACCGACCTCTGCCCAGTAACCCTTATTTAACCACAGTCGGTTCTTTACTGCCTCTCTTCTTTCCTCCCTCGTGTCAGAGAGCTGCTTTAATAAAAGGAATCGTCTCAGAGGAAACTTAAATCCCACTGCCTCCCTCCAGTGCCGCACTAACGCCGTGTGTTTAACGACGCCTTCGGGACGGCACCAATCCTGGGAAATCTTTAAGGAGCATCACAGAGGCAATAGGAAACTGCCCTTCCCCTGAGATCTCAGATGGAGGCAAGTGCTAGGGGGTGGTTTCCTGAGAAAGGGTCACTGTCGCGTGGGGTGAGAGCTGGTCAGAAGCAACTCGCAGAGTCGAGTCGAGAAACCCTGCAGGATCTTCTTCCTTGCCCAAGCGTTGGCCACTGGCCACAGTCCTCCAAAGGTTTGGAGTTTCTGGGATGAAATGAACAGGCACGGCCTCAAGCAGTCTTCAAGTCATCTCTATTCACCTGCGCCCACTGAGAGGTCTTACTTACCGTCCTGAAGAGGACATTTCAGCGAAATGTGTTTGTTTCCTGGACACTGGCCCGAGAGCTACAGAAGCCTTGATTTTGAAGTCAGTCTCCATGTTACTTGCCCTCCTTTTGCCACCACGCGGACCAATGTTTCGCTCTGACAGGAAAGGAACCGGGAGGGCTTTGAAGGCCAAGACGCTTGTTTCTTTGACTTTGACTCGTGGCATGGAACACACCCAGGGCAACACCCAGCTGCACGGCCCACCTCATCCTCATCCGATGAGTGGTGGGTCCCAATAACACCCCCCACCCCAGTATGTGGCCCTATCTTCTTTGTTATTCCCTAACCCTAACCCCTTCCTTCCCTGCCTTTCCCGACTTCCCCCTGCCCCAGCCCCACCAGAGCCTACAAAGTTTCCCTCTTTTGAGGTGAACCCATAGTTCTTCACTTATTTTTTTCTTTTATAATAGTGGTGTCATGTAGTATTTGTCTTTGTGAGACTGACTACCTATGCTGAGCATCGTGTCTGCCATTGTCTGTGTCATGAGGTGTGAGACAGGTCCGTTATCCCATTTTGTGTGTGTGTGTGTGTGTGTGTGTGTGTCCGAGTTTATTGATCCACTCCTCCCCAGAGGGACTTCTTGAGATTGTGGATGGCACAGCATTAAATACGGCGGGCATGTATCCGTTCGTGTTTGTTCTCTGTGTGTGTGTGGTGTCTGCCGAATGGGGAGATACCATGGTCACTTGGTGTCTGTTTCAGGAAGTGCCATACTGCTTTCCATGTGGTTGTCCCAATCTGCAGTCCCACAAGCAGCCAGCGCAGGAGTGGCCACTCTCCCCACATTCTCTCTAGCATCTCTTTTTTTTTAATTTGCTGTCAGTGCCGATATGAAGTCATACCTTATTGTTGTTTTAATTTGCATGTCTTTTCTAGCTAATGACCGTCAGCAGCTCTCCATGTAAGGTTGGTCACCATCTCCCTCTATTACAAACTCAATCATTCAATCAAGAATTTACTAAACATCACCCTGGGCTTCTTCATTGCCTCTAACCAAGTTTTCTCTGGCTGAAGCTCAAGCTCACGTCCCTCCTGCTGTCTCCTCAGGTCGCAGGAAAACAGTCAATCATTCTTTTGGAATTCAGAACATAGTGTTTTCTTTGTATCAATTATACATCTCTATAATATATATTTATATTATATATTGAATCTGTTATATTGTGTATGATCTATTATAACCATTTCTATTTATATATAATTTATAGATATCATTGTATTTCTTAAACTGAACCCAGAAGCAGAAGGTGCCATTATAATCATCTTCTAGATAGAACCTCACAGAATCCAAGTAAATTCTTCCATCTACAGATATTTGCTGGACATTGACTCTGCACCAAAACTAAATCTCGTGCTGACTGTGGGATTGTTATCATTGCATGGTGAGTGACCAGGTTCTTGGGGTGCTTTTGAGTCCAACGACAAACAGAGCACCACCTATTGGCAATTATTCTTCCTACAAAGCAATATGCAAGAAGACATAAGAAGGAAATTCGTCTTTTAGAGGGTACTCTTTTAACAAAAGTCTAGCGGGCTCTGACTGCAATGATTAATAAGGAGAACTTTCATGATGCAATGAAATAGGAGATCCATTTTCTGTACCATCTCAAGCCAAGAAAGCCACCTGGTGTTCTAAATTATTTATAGTGTGTAGGTGTCTACACTCTGTCCTCACAAAGAAGTTCAAGGACATAACGAAGTGTGAAAACAAATAAATACTTTGCTTGCAAAAGTCTACTTTGGGGCCAGGGCGTGGTGCCCCAACCGACTGGACTGGAAAAGGCTCCTAAGGGCCAGCAAACGATCCTTGAACGAACTACAAGCTTTTTTTTGTGAAGTGTTTTGTTTTGTTCTTTGTCATAAAAAAAAAAAGTCCACTTCATGTTTACTGCTCAAAACACCAAGGTTTAAGAAAAGACTATGCTGATCAGAAGGAGCAAAGCCAAAGATGGAGTGGCATGTACGTAAGCCGCTCTGCTGCTGGGACTCCACCTTATTGCCCAGGTGAGGAATGAGGACCAGCTCCTGACAACTCTCGATGATGCACCGTTTTAGACTTTTTCTTCTTTCTTGCTCCGCATTGGGGTTTGTAGTTCCTACTTACCTCCCTCTTGAAGTTTGGTCTAGTTGGCTGATGCCCTCCATAAAAACACGAAGGAATTCTTTGTATGTCAGTCATTTCTTTCTAGTTAAAGGTTTAATAAAAATGGTTTTCAGTTGAAACAACTCTCATTAAATAAGTAGATAAGATGAGGTTTGACGGGCGATGGCTCTGGAGCATTCGTAGACTTCCTCAACTCTCTGTGGCCCTGGGAGCTCAAGAATGCAGTTAGCCTAGAGGGATTCCGGTTCTGTGGCTTTGAATTTCAAATGAGAAGTTGCCTGTTGCTCATCACTGAGGTGATAGAGGGGTCCACTCTCCATGATTTCCTCGCTGAAGTCCATTGCAAAGCAGTTTTCCCTTCTAATAGCGTGCTTTGATCCCCACCATCCCTTCTCCAGGAGTTGGTGATGCATTGACAATATGCCCAGGATCTTGAGGATCAAAGTGATGCATCAGCTAACATCTGTCTTCCGGTCAAAGAGACCAGGCATCCTAGGCTGCAAATGTATCGCAATTGTTTGGGTACTGACCACTCATCTGCCTCATTTGACTCCAAAGGAATGGCATGTTTCCCGTTTGCTGACCCCACGATTTCAGAGGACTTAGACATTGAGTATTCCCAGAATGGGTCTGTCATTTACCCCCAATCCACTGACAAACCCTTGTAGTCCAGAGGATGCCTAAACAAAAGAGAGCGGGGATTTTTAGCTGACAATTCGTATCAAAAAAGTCAGAGAGGTCCCCCGCTCCCCATAAGCATGGTTGGCCACCCCACCCCAGGATACCCATTCTGGGACACTGGATTTTGAATACCATATGCTACTGAGAGCCAAATGTGGAACTCTCTGGACAATATTGAGGACTAGGACACTGCCCTGTGGTTTGTTGTTTGTTGTTATTTTTTCAAATCTCTGTTCTAATGATAACATATCATTGCACATCCCATTTCTTTAATAAACACTGGCTACATCTGTACTCTTTTCCAATACCAACTTTTCTGATGGGAAATATATATATTTATATATAAAATATATATAGGATACTTAAACAGAGCAAGTGAAGGTTTATGTAAAGCTTACCAAATGACTAGGGTGTGTTTCCTCTTTCCCTGGTGGGCCTGGGAAAGAGAAGATGGAGGAAACTGCTGATAGGATGTTGTGATTCAGCAGTGAGGAACTGTGAGCTGGGTTTAATTGTGATTATAAAAACTTCAGACTCCGTTGTGGGAGATTGGTTCCTTTGGCTATCCTGTTGGGTATAGCATGAGCCATTTCAGAAGCAGGAGAGGGGACTCTCACTACCATCGAGAAAGAAGATCCAGGAGCAGAGCACATCCTTTGGACCCCAAACTTCCAACATGCTGAACCTCCTTGATCCAGGGAGAGAAAGCTGTGGCAACAGAGAAGTTGCAGTCATGGGGGAGGGGGGGAAGCGAGGGAGGGAGAGGAGGCACAGGAGGGGGGGCAGCAGCAGGAACAAGAGCACAGCGCACAGTAGTGGAGATCCTGGCCCTTGGAGCAAGTAAAGGTGAATGCCTTCTGACAGGAGGCTTGTTTGTAACATGAGAAACTCCAGGCACTTAATTGGGGAGCTCGGTTGGCTAACCTACCTCGCTAGAGCTGAGCACCTTTGGCCTGAGACTTATGGCAAAGCAATACATCCTTCAGAAATTTACTGTCAGCCCGAAAAGAACTTTGTGATGTTACTTAAGCAGGCCAGAGGCAAAGGACCAGAGAAGGAGGTGGCTACGGGCACAACTGAAAAGAGGCTACGCTAACTGGAACCGTCCCCTGAGCATTTCTGATCCTGAATTGTAAGCTGCTCTAATGAACTCCATCTTTGTGAGTATAGTCGGTGACTTCTGCGTGCAGTTGCAATGAATGATTAAGCCCATTTGAGAAGCAGAGAGTTCCCTGAGACGGATGGTGGGCGCTAGACTTGGTAAGAAGTGGAGGCATGTCTGACCCCCCCTTATAGAAGTTGCCCTTGGACAGCTGATGCTGGCGATGGGGACTTTCTTTTCTCCTTTCAACGTCAGAGGCGGTCAGATGCCACCCACCCTGTCACTTTCCATGGGCCCAGCTCTGAACTCGATCATAAATAATAGTAAGCAACAAGTAGCCTGTCACATTTCATCCTAGTGTGCCTGGCATGGGGGCAGGGAATGGGTACGGGATATACTAGGATACAGAATCGTCAACGCTGAACATACTATAGATGCCACTGCATTTCCTTGAGGGCCTTCCACTTTTCCTCTTTACCAAGCATGGTATCTCTTCTGATATCATGTCCAAAGTATGTGATACAATGTCCAAAGTATGTGAGGCGAAGTCCTGCCATCCTTGCTTCTACAGAGGATCCTAACTGAACTTTTTCCAAGATGAATTTGTTTGTTCTTTGGCTGTCTGCTAAGGTAGATAAAACTGTGTGATAAGTGGGCTACAGGTGCTTTTCAGGAGTGTTCAAACTAAACTTACTGCTTTTGCATTCATTCTGATGGATGGCATATGAATAGGACAGGGTAGAACTTCCCCTGTGGGTTTCTGAAACTGTAAATCTTGGTGAGAGAACAGAGCCTCATCTCTCTCCCTTGGAGTTGCTGGTGGTTCCAAATTGCTCACCTGGTGGTTAGCAGCCCAACACGTCCTCTCCCACTTCAGGGAGATGGACCCAAACCAAACTCACTGCCATCAAGTCGATTCCAACTCATAGGGATGCTGTAGGTCAGGGAAGAACTGCCCCATGGGTTTCTGAGACAACAATTCTTTATGGGAATAGAAAACCCCATTTTTCTCCCAGAGAATAACTGGTGGTTCTGAACTGCTGGCCTTGCAGCTAACAGCCCAACAAGTAACCACTACACCACCAGGGGGTCCAATCTTCCAACTCTCAGCTAAAAGGCATGGCATTTGGGAGGATTTCCTGGAGGAAAGAGCCAATATAGTTCTCCAGGATTTCTATGTTCCTCTCCTGGGTTAAGTCAGGTCACAGAGAGCTGGATCCACGGGCAGTGTTGGCTCAACTGCTTGCCAAGATATTCTTACTGAGATTGCGTTTTGGCAGGGCTGAATTGGCGTATGTTCAGGGGCTGAAGTCAGGTAGCACAGATGGCTTTGAAATAAAGTATTTGAGAAATGTATAGGTGATAACATCTGTCGGTCTTGGCGATTGGTTTGGGTGGGGGCTATGAAGGAGAAAGGCGTAGGAAAGCCAGATTGACCACTTGGGTGGCTGACTGGCTGGATGCTGGGGACACGATGGGTGGCCGGATGGATGAAATATTAACACCAACCCACTGACTTTGGTTCCAACTCACATCACCCCTGTAGGACAGAGTAGAACAACTCCAGAGGCCTCCAGAGGCTGCAGATCTTTACAGAAGCAATGTACCTCACATTTCTCCCAAGTAGCACTTGACAGATTTGAGTCACAGATCTTTTAGCCAGCAGTCCAATGCTTAAATATTAACGGACAGTTCAAGTTTATGGGCTCACATATGAATATTCTTAGTTACTTTTGGGACATCCAGCACACGTTTGTATAAATGGGTTGGAAGCTCAGAAACATGGTCAGTATCAGAACAAAAGAAAAGAGAAATCCTGGCAGACCAACAGACAAAAGGTTCTAGAAACTCTCTTTTTTTAAAGAAGAAAGAAAATTTAATAAATTACCAACAATGACCTCAATATTTCTAAATAGGAAGTTGTCTTACATCACATAGCATAAAATTGATAACAGGACCATCAGAACTGAAAATAGGAGATTGATTCTGGGAACATGTAAATCGACTTCACAAAGTTTAAGAATAAATAGACAATTCCTGCATGACAAGTTAATTCTCACCAAATATATTTTCATTGCCTACTCACTGTATCTATGGAATCTTTCTTTATAGAAAATGCTGTCTTACATTGTTTGATCAAATGAAAATTTGGAATTCACAGTGAGCACCTGCCACTCCAGCAACAAGCGCTGCACAGATATACTACAAATTATTAACACTTGTTGTCTTTTCCACTCATGGATCAGGGGAAGCTAGCTTTCTTAGTACATTTCTCTCTTTTCTTTAGAGATGTCTGTTCCAAGACTTTTGTATTATTGGAAGTTTTCATCATGATCAAACGCTATTAAGCAGAAAAAAAAACCCTTGAAGTTTAAAAATAAACAAACTATGTTTCTAGCAAATGTTTATCCTCTCTCTGCTGCCTTCTTTAATTCTCCCCTTCAATTGAAGGAAGGCTGTTTTCATTTTTCCTGTGAGTATCTGTTGGATCAGTAACTGCCAAAGAACTCAGGGTTCGGAAGAGAGCTGTGATGTCCAGAGTAAGAAACGAGAACGTGGCCTGTCCTTGGACAGAACTGCTGGTTCGCTACAGGGGCTTGCTCTACAGAAACGTAAAGGAGGTAAGTCCACTATCTGTCCCCCACAAGCAGCCCTGGCCCAAAGCCCTCTCTCCAAGCAGAAATGCAGCTTTTATCCATTCCAACATCCCACTTCTCCACCTCAGACTCTCCAGAGTGTTTCTTTCAAGTGATACTGTATACTTGACAATCTGCGGTAGACCATGCCTGGGACGGAAAGGGTAGCCCACCTAGATCAAGGGGACATCTGCCCCTAACCCTGAAAGGGCTGCCAGTTTCTAGTTTGCAGGTAGAATCTTAGCCCCCTGTGGCTCCCACTGATGAACCTAATGGCTTCCCGGCACGCCTAGGTTCACGGCCATCTGCCCAGCTGGCTGCGCGCCTGCATCAAAGGTGATTTGCCAGGTTCAGGTGAGGGGCGGGGCCTGGAGAGCAACCCAAGTGAGGTTAGAAAAGTAGGCCCTGTGGATGCGGTCAACGATGCCTTATTTACAAGAAGACCTTCTGGGAGCGAGCCAAGCGGATGAGGTGCGCATGCTGCCTTACAGGGCCCGCGTCGTGTCTTCGGGTCCCTTGGACTCAGCAACTCTTTGTCTATAAGAGTCACTGGCTGTGGACCTGGGAACTCAGCGAAGTCAAAGCCTGCCTGGGGGCCTTTCTCTGGACAACTGAACACAAGAAAGAGATTGGAGCACCTTGGCCTAGGGGAACCTTCCTGGAGATATGTAGATTCGCCCATTAAGCTGTCATCCTGGATGCTTCCTATCCCTGGGCCTCTTAAACAGGATTGCTAGCTAAATGTTACACAGCATAGACTAACATATCACATGTTGTCCCTCTGAGCTTCTAAGTCAACTTGGTGGGCTGTTTTTTGTTTGTTTGTTGTGGGTTTTTGTTTTGTTTTTGTGCTGTATCTGGTGGCCCTCCACAGAAAGAGAGCAAGGTTTAAAAGGGGCGGGGAAGCAGGGGGAGAGGGAGTCAAGGAAGTAAGTCAGAGAGATCCTTAGTACTTCTAGGAACATAGGCAGAAGCAATGTCTCAGCATCAGGGTGGTTTGGAGAAATCACCTCTTATCTGAAAGCACCATTTACTTATCCTTGATGAGTCTGATGGTTAGAGGACTTCAATATTTGCATCGTGTCCAAATCAGGGCATTAATCTAGCTTGTTCATGTCCAGTGCAACACAATCAGAAGAGACGCAAATTTGTAAGATGCAATAGACCAGAATGAAAACTGGAACGGGAGATTGGAATATTGCCAGGACAGTGAAGAGAGAGGTACGTGTCAGCTGCCGTGCTTCAGCCAGGCATCACTGTTTCCAACTCTGCAGGTCAAGACATTTAGTTGCATACTGCCCTTGTTTTGGAGGAGGGAGATTAAGTTTCCAGCAGGACACCGGTCAGTACATGTTCCCCTTCCCGCCATCAGGCAGCACACTCACATCTTCCAAATCCCAATGAATTCTAGGTTTACTCCCTCAGCCATAACTGAGCCAGGAAGAAGCAGACAAAGCACTGTTTTAAAGGTAACCCTGAGGGGAAAGAAGGGGTTACATGAAAATTCTATACTTTTATAGACTCATTCTCTTTTATGACTCTAATGTCTAACTTTTAACTAGAATTTACTCTGCATCAGGAATTCTGTCTCTTGCTTATTCTCCACACAAAAAATCAATGAGATAGGAATCGTTATTTAGCACTTTGTAAAATCAAGAAACAGAGGCTCAAAAAATTCAAAGACTGATCCAACATGGTATCATTGGTAAATGAAGCTTTAAGTTGGCCTCAGGAATTTTGATGGCAGGGTACACACTTAACCCCTATCCTATTCCACCTCAGAGGAAGATGGGGGGGATGAGTTCATTACCGCTCTACAGAAATAATTAAAGTAACAACTACAACTGCTTGAATGCCCTAATACTATGGGAGTGCAAGAAGTTTAAGGAAAAAAATCCATTCTCTTTCATTATATTTTTCCACAAACTTTTTCAAGGCCCTTGTATGTACCAAACTGAGCGTGGTGCATATTTTATGAATATCATTGCTATTAAATTGTAAGCTCAACTAAGCAAGTATTATTGTTCTCAGTTTGGAGATGAGAAAAAAGCATGATTCAGAGAAGTCAATAAACATTCCCAAAATTATGCATCCACTAAATGACATAGTCAAGATATGAAATTATATCTGGGTGAGTTTTCAAATCTGGCTTATAGATTTCCAAGCAAATCTGTCAGTGAGCCAGGAGTTCGCCACACATGCCTGGCAGAGGCTCAATATGCATTCATTGCTTATTGAATGGATGGACTCATTACCCAACAATGGGAAGATGACCCAAATAGAGACTGCCAGACCCTAAGGCATAAACTGTCCCAAGGAAGCATACATTGTTCTCCAACTTTTACAAACAGTCGCTTCTGAAAGTCGTCAAGATTTTAAAGCAAGTGACTAAGACTACCCATGGACCATGGATACTTGGTTCTGAAAACCAGGCTCCCTTTGCACGGTCAGAGAGGGAGTCAGGAGGATGTTTATTACCTATGTGATGTCCCACCTATATGATTGCCTCTGCAAGGCCTGGTCCTCAACCATACTGCACATTGTGGCTCAATCGGTTGAGCCACCTCAGCCCCTAAGTCTTGCTGCACTCCACGGAGAAAGCCCGCTTTGATCCTTCTTGTCCCCCATGCCCCTCTGTCTCCTCTCGGCCATTGTTCCTCTCCACCTTCTGATCTTTCTCCACCAGCTCCTCCTTCTTACACTCAAACATGTTCACAGTTTTCCATTTAAAACAGATACTTGGAGAGTTCGTATCTTTCTAAACTTTTCAGTAATAGCTCCTTCTTTTCAAGGCATACCCTCTTGCAATATAGTACCATCCACACCTACGGCTCCACTTCATGGTCACACATCTTTAATTCCTCGTCGCCTTTTCCTGAAAAATGAACTCTCCTCCAAGACCACTCGTTTAGATTACTGTCATTATTGCTGTTACCCAGGAGCAACATTTTGGAGTCAGTCGAGAATGCATCCTCATTACTGACAGCTACTCGGGCTCAGCTGTTGCTTCTCTGTGTGTAAGCAAGCGCTCTCTTAGCTAGCTTATCCGTAACTGCTTTCCAATGCATGCCCCTACCATCTGGGTTCAGACCTTCTTCTTCCCCCTGCATTAGAGCAGATTTAGCGTTGTACGTGTGACTTGTCTACCTAAAAATACTGGTATTGTCATGCCCCTTCCCTTCACTAAGAGAGCTTTGGGGGCGTCGTGTTTACATGGTGGGCTGCTAACTGCAAGATCACCACCAGCTGCTCCACGGGAGAAAGACGGGGCAGGAGTACTCCTTTAAAGAGTTACAATAGCAGAAACTCACAGGGGCAGTTCTACCCTACCCTGTGGGGTCCCTATGAGCCAGCATCAACTCAGTGGCAATGGGTTTGGTTTGGTTTTCTTTACTAATCCCTTCAATAGGCCTCCATTGCCTAACCTGGGGATAAAATCAAATTTTAAGCCTTTATGTCCTAATGCCCTCCACAGTAATTTTAATGCATGTCTCAAGCTTTGTTTTCTGTCTATACACACATTGTTTCAGCCAAACTGTTGTCCCCACTTATCCATTCTGTCTTATACACAACTCTGTCGCCATTCCTGCCTAGAAAGGGATCCTTCCTAGTTTGTGTGGGTCAATGTCAGACAAAGTAAAATGTGGAAAGAGCATTGACTTTCCTTAGGGCAAGCTGACCTGGGTTTGTAGTTCAGGTTTCCTACTTAATAATTGAAAGTCTCTGGGTACGTTTTTTCATCACTTACTGAATAACAAATTCTTAATATTTGTCTCCTCATTGTAAAAGTATGAGCTGTCATACTTTGTGAGGACGGTGAAAATGGTGAGAATTAAGCCTGGTAAATGCATAAAAATGAATGACCTTGCACATGGTCACTCTCACCATTGCGTCAATGCCGACTCAAAGTGACCTATAGGAAAGGGTACCTTTGCATTTTTGAGGCTGTGACTAACTGTTACGAATTGTGGCCCAACTCCTAACCCGTACACCACCAGGGCTCCTTGCGTATGGCAGTTACTTAAACATAATATGATATGTGTGGGGGGGGCGTATTTTAAAGGCTCAGTTCCCAAGTACAGAGACTCGCATTAACTTTCTCAATTTCACTCTATCGCTTGTAAACTGTATGGCTGGTTATTCCATCTAGCTGTGAGTCGGTTTACTCTTATATAACACAGGCAGACAGGAGCAAGCCTGGACAATGGAAAATGCCATGTAAGCTGCAGTATTACCTCCCATGAAGAAACCCCGGTCTACCATCCACCAGATGTCACTTTTCAAGTACATTTCACCAACTCCACATGCCTTTGGTTCTTAACATGAGTCTGTCTTCCTAGATGTGCCCAGTTCATGTGTTCGAAAATGAAGCCAAGATGAACCAGAGCGAGTAGATGAATGACTGCTCCAGGCCACAAGCTTGCCTGGGCAGACTGGCAGATAGTAGAGGGGTCTGATCTCCTATGCCTACAACATGCTGGGCACTTTGCTAGGCACCATATATGCTTTCTTTCACTTGGGGCCATGGTAATCCTGCTCTCTCAGACGAGGTTTAGAGAAGTGAAGTAACTCACCTAAGGTCACACAGCCTGCAAGGGTTCCAGGATCCAGTCTGTCCACAGCCCAGACTGCACGTACTCTGAATTGTTGGAACGCTTACCTGCCCCTTTACCAGGTGCAGCGTTGACTCCACTTGCCCATGTGCCCATCAGTTATTAACCAACTCTTTTTCCTCTCTGTTTCTTTCATCTGTGAAAATCGCGTGAATAATAGCTAGTCACAGAGTTAAGGTCCACATGGTTGGCAGTTCAGAACCACCAGTAGCTCCTCAGGAGAAAGACTGAGATTCCGACTCCTGTAGATAGTTACGGTCTCAGAAACCCACAGGGGGTCAGTTTGAGTCAGCATTGACTAGCTGGCAGAGTTCTAGTCCCGCAAACAGTTAGTCTCCAAAAACTCACCGAAGCTGTTCTATCCTGTCCTATGAGTCAGCTTCAGTTCAATGGCAGTGAGTCAGTGAGTGAGTCAGTGAGTGAGGCGGTGAGTGTCTCACAAAGCTAAAGGCATAAAGTGATGTATGTGATAATGCTAGGTTCACAATAGACATCCAATATTGTAGTAGTGGACATGTGTTAAACAAAAAACCTACCATCAAGTCAATTCTGATTCATCGTGACCCAATTCTGATTCATCGTGACAGAGTAGAATTGCCCTTGTGAGTCTCTGAGAGGGTAACTCTGTGGGAGGAGAAAGCCCCTTCATGATCTTGTGGTTAGTAGCCCAATGCAGAACTCAGTCCTCCACCAGGATCCTCCCAGTGAACATGTTTCATAACACTTCAATTAGGAGCACAGTAATGAGAACTTTGTAAGGATAAACCAATTTCCTTCTTTAATTCCCTGATCAAGGGGGAGTTATTTGTTTTTTTAAAGTCATTTTATTGGGGACTCATACAACTCTTATCATAATCCATACATACGTCCATTGTGTCAAGCACATTTGTACATTTGTTGCCATCATCATTTTCAAAACATTTGATTTCTACTTGAGCCCTTGGTATCAACTCATTTTCCCCTCCCTCTCCAACCATCCCCCCTCATAAACCCTTGATAATTTATAAATTATTATTATTTTTCCATGTCTTACACTGTCTTATGTCTCTTTTCACCCACTTTTCTGTTATCCGTCCCCCAGGAAGGGCGGTATATGGAGATCCTTGTGATTGGTTCCCCCTTTCTTGTCCCACCTTCCTCTTCCCCTCCTAGTATGGCTCCTCCCAATTTTGGTCCTGAGGGGTTCCTCTGTCCTAGATTCCCTGTGTTTCCAGTTCCTATCTGTACCAGTGTACATCTTCTGGTCTAGCCAGATTTGTAAGGTAGAATTGGGATCATGATAGTGGAGGGCGGGCAGAAGCATTTAGGAACTAGAGGAAAGCTGTATGTTTCACCATTGCTACCCTGCACCCTGACCGGCTCGTCTCCCCGAGGTGGGGTTGTCTTCATCTCCTTGCACAGAAAGAAACTTGGGGTAAGGAGAAACTAACTCTGCCAAGATCATACACCTAACAAGTGACAGCTGAGATTAGAATGCAGGCCAATTTCGCACTGCTCAGTACTAAACCAATATCGGTGCCTCTCCCTTCCCTTCCATTGCTGGCTTCCCTCTGAAATATGTTGTCCCAATAATGCTATGTTGGGAGCCCAAAGCAACGATGGGTAGGGTGATAATAAGGGCAGCAGTCGAGACAGAATGCCATGCTCAAATCTCTCTATGATGCAACTGCTCCCTACTTTCCCAGCCTCCATAAATTTATAAATCTCTTCTCCTCCAAACAAATCATTTCCACCCCTTTCATCCTGCTTCCAGTGCCTCATACACACTGTTCCCTTCTCTCCCACTCTCTTTCCTCCTTCGTTACCTAAATAGCTCACCCCAGTTCCTTCCTGCATCCTAAGTCGTCCCCGGTCCCTGAGCATTTATATGTGTGTCTATTCATCATGACTTCATGATATCCAGGGACTATCTTTCATCAAAGCATTTGTCACTGAACCACAATAATTGGTTGACTTCTTTCTTCCCTGTTCCTGACTGTGAGCTTTTGAAGGCAGGGACTATGTCTTATTTATCTCTGTATCTCCAGTATCTAGTACTGTACCTGTCATGCTTAACTATTCCAGTTACATTTGTTCCATGACTGCGAAAGATTTGAGTGACATGGGATTCTCTCCCTTTGTCCACAGGCACATAGACAACCTGGGCAGCGAGGCAGAGAAACCAGAGAGACGTATCAAGGATGGCCTTCACACTCCTGGAGAGGAAACCTGGAGAGGCCAATCGATGGATGGCTTTGTTTGCCAGTTCTTTGCGTACCCTGAGATTACTGAAAGCATCAAAGATCTAAACATCAAGTTAATGGTTGGTCATCTGCTTACAGCTAAGGATTATTGCACGCCAAATCGAACTGGTTACATTGTTTCTGGGTGGCCATTCTTAAGAGAGAGACCGTGCTCTCCACCACTCTGATTCTGGAAATCTCTAGAGATTCGGGTCAAATGGGTGAGGACTGAGTAAAGCAGGCCCAGAAGCAACGGAAGCACCGTGTGCACTGTCCTCCTTTTAGCAAAAGAATGTCAGTTAGGAAAGTCCCTAAAACACATACAACAGAATGGAAGTGGCCAAAACCTCCCCCAACAACCCCCTTGCTTGAAGAGGACACAAGAGGGTAAAAGGAAAGGCAGTGGACCAGAAGGAGGAGGTAGGCACAGCATGACCAAAGCAAAGGAAGATGCTGGCAGATGCGCAAGCGTGAAAGACAAAGTAAATGCTACGACATACACAGTCACCCAAAATCGTGATGACACACAATGGCTATGAATAGACACAGCTAGACTTGCAAGCTAAATAGGCGCGGGAAGGCAAGGGTATCAAGGTTTGACAGAGAATAGTTCTAAAAGAATACTTTCACGTGCTGCAAAGACATTATGAAGACATCAAACCAGCTAGAACCTAACACCTTGACGGAATGAGTCCCTGGCCTTGAGGAGCTGCACCCCAGTTTCAGGATACAGCTAGGCTGCTCAGCATAGCACAGTCCACAGCGATAGTATTCAAGTGGGGTCTTCAAAGCTCGTGAGTGGTCATCTAAGATGCAGCTATAGGTCTCTCCATATGGAACAAAGAAGAGCGAAGAACGCTAAAGACATATGGAAACAATAAGTCCAATGGAACAAAGAGCGAAGAAAGTCAAAGGCAAATGCAAACAATTAGTCCAGAGGACTGATAGACCATGTGAACCACATCTTCCTGAGACCAGAGGAAATCAACGGTGCTGGACTACCACAATCACCCCCGCTGATGAGAATCATAATAGAGGATCTTGGATGGAGAGGGAGGAAATGGACACCGAACAGAATCTGAATCTACTGGTTTGAGAGAGAGTGGTGAGCTCCAAGACTGAGCCTTGGACACCGTTCAAGTCCATAACTGAACTCACCCTTGGAACCTAGAAAGTGAGTAGTTACCAGGGAGAAACGTACTCTGTAGTGTAGTCCACCGTACAAGGCAGCAAGGAAAGCATTTGCCCAGAAACAAAGCTCAGAGGACAGAGGGGATGAAGGAAACCTTAACCCCAGGGAGGGGGAGGCTAGAGCGCTGTTGACGGGGATACAAGCCAGTGTCACAAAACAAAATGTGCCTAACTTGGTGACTGAAAAACTAATTTGCTCGGCAGACTTTCACCCAAATCACAATATAAAGTTCAAGAAGGAAAAAGAATTTGCGTGGCTTCTAGCAGTGGTTTGCCTGTGGCCTTGAAGCTCTCAGGGACACACATAGGGAGACCATATGCCGGTGTGGCTTATGTCGCAGCAGCTCCGCTTTCTGGTTTTCTCTGGCCTTTCTGAGAAAAGGATTTGCTCTTGAGTTGCCTTTTCCTACAACTACAATGCTCAAGAAGTCTAGCTCTGCTTACATAGTCAGTAGAAGCTCAGCCTAACGACTCCAAGGTGCGTTGTAAAGGTTATTTTGTGAGGACTCATCCAGATGTAAGTCGCAACGGCAACAGCAAGTGCCCCTTTCAATGTTGCAAAGGCTCACAATGTGATTGTTCCTTTCACCCAGAAAACCCCGAGTAAATTTATATCAAAATGGGAAAGTGCAGATCTGATGGTACAAGGTGTGCATGCGTACATGTACTTGTGTGTGCTTGTGGAAGTACATTTCTGTTGGCACTATTTTAATGGTTTTCTTTGAGCAATAAGACATCGTGTTTTGTTTTGTTTTGTTTAAGTATTTAAATGGCATTTGATATAAGTCCATTTTCTCAAACATAGCCTTCCATCATGATGTTCCTATGAGCACATGGTGGGACCCAGCTTGCTAATGGGCTGCCATAGCTATCTCCATAAAAGACTGTATACCACAAATGTCTCCACTTCGTGTTCAACTTTATATTGAACAGTATAGAGGCCTTACCCCAATACCGACAGAAGAATGAGAAGGACCAACCCACTTCTTATGCTCTTCTGCCCCAGAAGTCTGGGGCTGTCCTTTGGGGTTTTAAACCTGGCTTAGTGGGCCAGCCTGTGGGCATCCTCTCCAGCATGAGGTGAGCATTGTTTCCCCAGCATGAGTCACCCTCCAGGCCCAGATCAAAGGACGATATCGCCCACAACAAAAAATACCTCCACTCGCAGTTTGTGCGGCCACCACACTCCAAAATGAAACAAAAACTCTACTTGAAATATACATAAAGACCTATGGAGAAAGAGATGTGGCTGCAGAAGTTTAAAAAAATGTAGGAGTTGGTAAGCCAGTGACCCCATCTGTATATTGTTTTGTTACAATGATAAATAATTTAATAGAATAATTTATGTGCATTTAAAAGGCTCGGCAATAGAAGCTCTAGGGTAAGCACGAGTTCCACAAGCCTGCTATAATACCGCTCCAAAAACAATTCATATTTAGTAGTGGAATAAATCCCTAAAATTCCTTTCTAAAGGCTTATCAAACCAAATTGGGTCCCAGTCCAACAAATCGAATTAGAAATCCATGTAAGACTGCTAACTGAGTTATTAAAGTGATCTGCATGGATAGTCCCAGTTCACGGAACCCTTCTGTTTGGACATGTGGTCAAATGCTGCCCTCTAGTGAGAAAACCCTTTCAAAGGCTACAGCAGGCCCAGGATGACAAAGCATTCGTGGACCTGGAAGCAAGGAGACCTGAATCAGATTAATCAAGTAGAATCAGCTAGAAACCACATCAATTCTAGATAAGCCTATCTGACAACATTTCATTTTATTTTTATGTTTCCAAAAATGACCAGGCTTTCCTTCTCAAATCCTGTTAGAGCAGGTAAATTTTTTAAATTACTGTTTTGGAGTATTATTTACTTGATGTCTTTGAGGCTGTTACAGTTTATAATTAATATTTAACTTTGAAGCGTTTGTTTTCACGAGTGATAGAGCTAACACATTCATAACACAGCTATTCCATTGGATATTTGAGTTTGCAATGTTTTACTTCTAGATATTCGTGCATTGTAAGAGTAAAGAATTGTCATGGTCTTCAAAATAAAGATGTATTGCCACGTCCTTCCCACCAAAACGCCACTAGGCATCTCTAACGTCGGAAGTGGGCAGGGGAATAAAATCTGTACAGAACTGTAGCCATTACAGGCAGTTAACCTTCGCTTTTAGTTGCGTGCTAAACTTTGTAAATCCTAACCGTGCAAATTTTCTCCAAAGGCAGTCTTCCTCCTAGAAAATACATTCCTTAATTCACTCATTCGTCTTCTACATATTTTTTGGTTCGCAATCCTTCAATACCGCTTACTCTGCAGCTGCGCTCTACTGGTCACGTGGGATAATCAGCCAGGCCCCGAAGCACCGGGATCCTATGTCAAGTGAGAGAGAGCGCCATGTAATCAAGCAACTGTACAATGGTGTGCTCAGTGTTTATGGCGGAGATGGGCGCAAGGTTCTGGGGGAACATGGAGGGGAACACTTGACCCAGTACTAACAAGGCAGCAACCCATGCTCCCCCACGAAGCAGGTTTGAGCTTCCATGGGGTTAGACAGTCACCAAAAGCTCTCTGAGGGAATTTCCACCTTCAGAAGCTGCTCCACCAAGACTGCGACAGACACTGTGACAGATCTGTGCGTTCTTCAAAACATTGTCCCCAATTAGAGATGCGGTGACGGTAGTTGCAGTGAATTTAATTTAATTCAAATTAAATCTCTCCATAAATTTAACCTGCAGTGTTTTTATCTTAATAGGTTGACTTAGCGAGAAACTTTGTTATCCATTCTTAATTTTAAGCACATTTAAGTTCAGAACACAGTGCCTCTTTTCCCCTAGCACAGTAAGAAAATGAAAATAAAATGGTTTTGTAAATGTGCTTAGCCTTCTGTGTGATCTTGGGCAAATCAGAGATCTATGATCAGCAATTTCTCCAGCTCAAATGTCCAGTTAATCTAGACATAAAAATCACTCTTCGTTTTAAAGATTGTTGCCTAACTGTTGTGTATGGTTATCTTCCAGTCTCCCTCTCTAATCACCGTGGTCATCTTTCTATGGAGAGGACAATTTCTTGCTTGGGGAATATTTAATCTTGTCCTTTCTAATCAAATGCTTTTGTCCCTAAAAGAGAAAGCTGAAGTGTTGAATAAAGAAACTTGATTTGGATTAAAAAGCATCAGGACTATATCAAGAACATGTTTCTCTCAGCAAATTTAAGTTTGCACCACTTACTATGTCACAGACTTTTTCAGAAAGCAAACGTAAACATGGATGAAAACAGTGTATTTGGATTGGGGGTATTTGTCTATTAAAATATCAGTTTTGTAGACTAAGATTTCGTGACAAATATCTTCAAAATAATTTGAATGCAGGAAAATCATTTTTAAAGTGAGCTACAAAAATATTATCAAGGAAGGGAATGTAGGATTTGTTTTTTATCTGAGCTACATGCAATAGGCTTGGTGACTATTTCCAAAACTTCTTTCAAAGTTTAAGGAAAGGAAAGCTCTATAAAACAGGACAGACAATCTTTTGTTTTCTTTTTGTTTGGTCTATGTCATTGTTGGTTTGCCTACCTATATAAGATAGGCAAGGGAAGCAAGCTCGAGAAGAAAGCAATGTGACCCACGGTTCCAGAGGGATTTGTAGGGAGGAGGAATTGGGGGATGGGAGCAGTGAGCAAACAACACCATAGACAGGGGAACAACTAGGGAATTAAAATAAGCAACAAGGGGACATAGAGCTCCTGGGCTGCTGGAGCAACAGCAATCTAGCTGAGAGAAATTACTAAGAGGCGGAAGAAGGGCAAGCGTGATGGTGGGGTAGGAAGAAGGTAAAAGGAAACAGAGAAGATCTGGGAAGCAAAGCTATGCGTGGAGGTATAAACATAGGTATATACATATGTTAATACATTCATAAAAATAGAAGTATTGGCCTATGTTCATATATTTATATGGCAATACACTGGGGTAGTGGATGGACTCTGGGCCTCTGCTCATGGCCTCTCTCAATGCAAGAACGCTTTATTTTAACAACCTGGCATTCTGTGCTGCTCACCCTCCAGGCACAATCGCTGAAGACAAAACGGATGCATATGCTAATGTAGGGAAGCAAGTGGATGGTGCCCTGCTGTTAAAAGATAAAGCATCTGGGGTCTTAAAGGTTTGAAGTTAAAGAAGTGGCTATCTAGCAGAGAAGCAACAAGCTCACATGGAAGAACACCAGCCTGTGTGATCATGAGGTGTCAACTGGATCCAGTAACAGGTATCAGAAGACCCAAAACAAACAAACAAACAAACAAGCAAAACATAATGTTGAAAACAAGGGGAGTTGGAGCAGAGACCCAAAACCCATCTGTAGACAATGGGACATGTACTTACAAAAACATCACAAGGAAAGGATGAGTCAACCAGGGCGCAGTATAGCACCAATGAAACACAGATACAAGATGAGCGCTCAGGACACACCAACTCCAGGAACTGGAATGGGAGGATCCATACCAAGAGGGTAAGGAAAAGCCGAGGGGAGAAAGGGGGAACCAATCACAGTGATTGACACATAACCACACGCACCCCCTCCCCAGGGGGGAAGGGAGATAGTGGTCATGTAAGATATGAAAATAATAATAATGTATGATTTATCAAGGGGTCATGAGGATAGGGGGAGAGGAGCTGCTACTAAGGGTTCAGTAGAAAGTAGATGTTTAGAGGCACCATATGCACACATGTGCTTGACACAATTGATCCATTGACTGTTCTAAGAGCTGTAAGGGCCCCCAATAAAATGACCTTTTAATAATGTTTTTAAAATAGGGCAGAATCCTTACCTTAAGAATCAAGGAACTCGAGTTCTGTCTGAGAATGTAATGATCTTTGGTCAAGTCATATAACGTCTCATTATTTGTTCTGTCTCACACACATCACTAGGCTTTTGTAATAATCCAAAGAGCTAATGTTTATGGACAAACATGGGAAATTACAACATCCTGGCAACAACTGAAATATCACCAATAGGAAATATGAAAATCAAAATGTGGTATACTCATACAAGGAAATGCCACACAGCATATAAAGGAAAAACCTACAAACAGAGATGTAGCAATACTGATAGATCTTAAAGAGCTGTGTTAAACCTGCAAGATTCAGAATAACAGACTATTGTAATAGTTATGTTTATTAAAAAGTCAAATAAAAGTGATACGTTGTTTATGGATGAGCATATGTATGTATAATAATTTTAATGAACATATCTGTATTTCAGTAGTTTTATAGAAAGGACAATCGCGAGGTCAAAGAGACTTTGGTCAATTATTTCAAGAGACTGGAAGCAGATAGGACAAAGAGCTAGCCATCAAGTCTGCGTGCTAAAAGTAAGGGTGTAATATCCCTTGTTCTGTGGTTTTCACCTATACCTTTTAATAAATAAATAAACTAAAAGTTGTTTTTATTTTCATTAGAAGAGTACAACCTCTTGGTAAAATGGTTTTTAAAAAGCTAGTGCAATGACCTGCAGAGTTCTCAATTTTTCATTTTGTGACTTCTGCTAGATGATCAACATATGAGTCTTCTGACTGTAAGGTCAGTTTGCATGAATAGATCCTCCTGAAGTTCAAGTGCAGAGGTACTACAAGAAAATTGTCTACAGTCCACAATTTTAATTCCAGACCATCTGAAGCATGTTCTTTGAAATCAAAGGAAGATCCTTCTCCTCATCTTCAATCCTCTGTTTTCAAGCTTTGAAATATAATCCACTAAACCAAACTTAATCTTCATCAAGTCAATTCTGATTCACAGTGACCTTATCTAAGTTTCCAAGACCGTAAATTTTTACGGAAGTAGAGAGCATCATGTTAGAACCACAGACCTTGTGGTTAGTAATCCAGGGCCCAATTCAAACGCAATCAGGATTTCTGCCCGGCAAATGTCATCATGTTCTTTTTGTTAAACGGTTTCATTGGGTCATAATCCACATATCATAAAGTTCTAAATGTTCATACCAGCCAGAGAGTTTTTTCCCAAGGTATTTCTTTTTAAGCATATAAAAATCTACTGATTTTTCTATTTTCAAATTCCAGATCCATCATCCTAGGATCATCAGGAAAATTTGTTCAATAGAAGGAACTTAAGATATAAACAAGTTGTTCCAAGAAGATGAAATGCAAATCACTTAGTATATATATTTAATGCTTCTTTCCCTGAAAGGAAAAGTTCCCTTTAAAATTACACTGTCCGATTGGAAACGATCATTGAGTTTGATAAGGTCATTTATGTTTGATAAGCTTAGTGCCTGTTCAAGATGTAGGCACTCGAATACTGAAGGCCGTTTAGATCAATATGTCCTCTATAAGAGATAACTTAGCAATATCCATCAAAGTGACAAACAGATTTCATTTCCTTTGTCCAGAAATTACATTGTTAGGAATTTATTCAACGCATTGTTTGCACATGTGTGATATGCTTGCTACCATGTTTTTAAATACAAAAGATTGAAAATATCCTAAGTCTTCCAGACTAGTTCAATTATAGTAAAATCATTAAAATCGAATATAGTGCTGTCACAAAGAAGGATGAGAAATCTCTTCTGATTTGATAGTGAAAATATTCAAGTGAATCATTAAGAGAAAGAAAATGAAGTGCTGCGGACTATACCACTTTGTGAATGAAAGGAGAGGGCCATGCGGGCCGGGAATAGTCTGACAAGTAGCTGAGAAGACACCTCTGGGAAGAACAGAACTGGCTGTGTGGACGACTGTTGAAAAGTACACTTCTCACCGTTTACCCTATTTTCAACCATGTGAGTGTATTCGTTGCTCTTGTTAAACACTAAGTTAACGTTTTAAATGACTGCATAATTGTAGTTATGGGGGTAGGAAACCGTCCCAAGATGCCCTGAACTCTAACAGATGATTCTAGTAAACATAAGAGAACCTCCACTCCCCCGAGAAGAACATCAACAGCCTAGAAACAGGAAACCGGGTTCCTGGAAGAGCTGTCAGCAAAACTTCTTCAGAGCATAGGATCATTTTGTTAATTTTAGCAAATTATCTCACCTGAAGCTGCTATATAAAAATCAGCCCAGATTTTCTTAAAACCAGCCCAATTCAAGAAGCTCAGACAACCTCTGCTAAATGAAACCCAAGTCCAAATTTGCAGCAAGGCTTCAAAACCCAATAGTCTCCTTCCCCAATTTGGTTTTCAGTGAAACTTAGCTGAGGCAACAAAAAACACAGATGTATTTTCTCTAGGCAAAACCTAAATCCATCTTCTTAGCTCAAAAACATATCAACAGCTATTACATAGAACCAACAGCTACATATAAACAACATGAGCTGCACATTCCAAGTAGAGAAAATTCAGAGTATACTAAGCATAAGCCATGTGACCGGTCTTCGCGGAGCTACTGGGATTGGGATTTTATGATAAGTAGCCCCAAGGGAAGCTGTTCACCTTAGCAGATCATTACTGCTAATTTGCATCTTGTTATTAGTTAATGCTTTATTTTAGCCCATTAAAAGGAAGGCTATTATGAGGTTAAGAATGTTACAAACGGACACTGTGGTCTCCTTAAACGGGAAACCTCTGAGTAGGTATTTCTCCTTCCTGGAATCATAGTTGACTACATTTTCACACAGATGAATCCAAATGTCTGCATCGGCTTGTCTTTTTTTCCCTCTCTCATTCTCTTTCTTCCAATCATGGTCACCTACCAATAAGTTGTCATCCAATACTGAAGCCCCAAAAGTTACGGACGCTGCCTCCCGGTTCTATGGATGAATGGTCTCCCAGCAGCTCTGCGCTGCCTGTGTTAGCAGGAAGACGGTGGACCATCGCTGCACCAGGACAGCTGCGTTTTGCTCCTGCTTTGAAGAGCACTCAGTGGCCATTTCCCTTACGAAGATATTTCTCTTCCTTTGTGAAAGTCCGGGAAGGAAGGCCTTCCAAAGGTCTCCCTGAGGAGGTGAGTAGAGAAGGGAATGTTCTCCCTATAAATCGGTCAGTCACCTGACCTAACGGGAGGAATGCTCCCAGAAAAAGCAAATGTTTCCAACTGATCTCAGGGTCAAGTGTCCTATAGGATTGTCTCTATCAAAGGGAAAGGTGGAAAATGAAAAAAAAATGACCAATTTCCAGTTGGTGAACATTTTCCTATAAATTAATTAATAATAACCGGGAGATATGTGGCCAATATCCTATAGAGGTTTTCCTCATCCCCCCCATCACCCATGAGGGGAAAATTCCATTATCTTTTAATTTTTTACATAAAAATTTTGAAATCTCCTTTTTTTATCATTTTACTAGGGGCTCATACAACTCTGATCACAATCCATACATCCATCCATTGTGTCGAGTACATTTGTACATATGTTGCCATCATCATTCTCAAAACATTTTCTTTCTACTCAAGCCCATGGTATCAGCTCCTCATTCTTTGCCCTCCCTCCCTCATGAACCCTTGATAATTTGTAAAATATTATTATTTTTCATGTTTTACACTGACCAATGTCTCCCTTCCCCCACTTTTCTGTTGTCCCTTCCCCTGGGAGGGGGTTATATGTAGATCATTGTGATCAGTTTCCCCTTTCTCCCCACCACCTTCCCCTTCCCCTCCTAGTATCAATACTCTCAATACTGGCCCTGAGGAGTTTATCTGTCCTGGATTCCCTATGTTTCCAGCTCTTATCTGTACCTGTGTATATGCTCTGCTTGAGCTGGATTTGTAAGGTAGAATTGGGGTCATGATGGGGGGGGGGAGCATTAAAAAATTAGAGGAAAGTTGTATGTTTCAACAGTGCTATACTGCACCCTGATTGGCTCGTCTCTTCCTGGTGACCCTTCTGTAAGGGATGTCCAATTGCCTACTGATGGGCTTTGGGTCTCCCCTCCGCACTCTTGATTCACAATCATGATTTTTAGTTCTGTCGTTGATGCCTGATACCTGATTCCATGGACACCTCATGATCACACAGGCTGGTGTGCTTCTTCCATGTGTGCTTTGTTGTTTCTCAGTTAGATGGCCATTTGTTTATCTTCAAGCCTTTAAGACCCAAAGCACTGTATCTTTTGATAGCTAGGGAACATCAGCTTTCGTCACCACATTTGCTTACATATCCATTTTGTCTTCAGCAATCACATCGGGAAGGTGAACATCATGGAATGCCAGGTTATTCGAACAAAATGTTTTTGTGTTGAGGAAGTACTTTAGCAGAGGCCAAATGTATGTCTGCTACCTTAATGTCAAATCTATAAATATATGTACATAAATCTATTTCCCTATCATTATATATAAATTTATTTACATATGTGCATGCCTGTATTTAGATCTCTGTAAATGTCCTATGCCTCCTAGTTCTTTCCTCTACTTGCAGGTTTTTCTTTTAAAGAAATTAAAAAGCCTGGAAAGAAAAGGCAAGTACCTGCCAAACGGCCACCCACACCTCTCAAGAGACATCCTTTGCAGGGAGTTCTTACTGCTGTAAGTTAGGAAGAAAACACCTCTTTATGCTGACCAGTTCCACTACGCTGCCGGCCTTTAAGAATGAATTTCTTGGTTTGTCTTTGCCACCAGCTCTCTCACTTACTTGTTCCCCCTCACTAACACTCACCTCACAATTGCCCTAGCAGATGCACCTGGGTGCGGGGAGCTGCCCATGACAATAACTGGGACTTTTGTTCTTCTGAAGTTGTGAGCCCTTAAAAGAACAAGCCTTGCTTCTTGTTAGAGAGCAAGATTGAACCCACTTGTTTCTATTAGCTGGTTTCAATTGACACCTAATTTATGTTTGTGAACCACAAACACACACCTGCCTGCACACACATCCCACACCCTCTGCAACTTCTACAAACCCGCTGTCTGCCTACGGGCTGGCATCCCAAACCAATACCATACATGAGCTGTGACTCAGGTGCGCATGGTCACAGGTACATCCTACACCTAAGGGAGCAGAAAATCCCGTCATCACGTTTACTGACTGCATGACTGTGTTTGGACCGTTTGTTTATTGATTTGCTTGATTATTTGCACAGCCCACCACCAAGGACCCTGCAAGTCGTGTCTAGTGCTGCTCTCTTGCCATTCACTCTTAAAAACAAACTGGAGCTCTGCATACCAAAAACAAAAACAAATCCTATCCCGTGTGCTCCTCCTTCTTTATCTGGGCTAAAAAATGACCAAGCCAACTTTTAATTTGGTTAAATAGAAAAATAAATAAATAAATAAGACAGCCCTAGGTTAAGACCCTGCATTCCAAGTTTCTGCCCAGAGTGAATTTGTACGGCCAAGTTGTAAACCCCTGAAAATAGGAAACTAATGCCATGAGGATTTAAAATAATAGAAAATGTTTCACATAATAAAAATCCATAAGCAGTGTATTACATTTAAGTCTTAATATCTACATACTTGGATTATTTTCTATCTTGACAATCACACAAAGTAATCTCACTTCCTCGCCCCCTTTCTTTGATTCTGGGTTTCATTCCTGTGTATTATCAATTCTCTGGGCCATAAGATACTGTATTAATATTAGTTTGTCACAGCAGACTAAATTTAGAACAACTCATTAATATGGGAGAGTTAAAGGCAGTCAGCCAAGAGCACCGGGAACTGTACGCTCTTAGGGCTATAAGTTATGCAGATATGCCACTTGAACTGGAGAGCCAGCAATTCTTTTGGTTACTAACAAGAGATTCTATTAGTTTTAAGCTGATTCTAATTCTAATTAAGAAAGTGGGGAAAGGCCATTTTGCCACTCTTGGTCGAGTTGAGCTGACGTGCGGCTGGAACAAGCCTGGTGTCACCTCGCTTACTTTCTTGGTTCTTTCGGCTCAGTGGCACCTGCACAAAAGGAAGCTTCTGCCTGCCGCCCCTGCAGAACAACGTCACTGCTGGGCTTTCTGTGCTTGATCGCCATCGACGATCCTGGAAGGAAGGCTGGTAGGTTGAGCTTTCTCAAAGCGAACCTTCTGTGGCTCCAAATTACCCCAGTTGTACAAAAAGTTTTGACTTTTGACAAATAAAAAAGCCTTCCAGATGGATACTCCTGGACCTGTTATGCCTTTCTTTAGGCTTGTCAAATATTAATTTTTTTTAAATTTAGTCCCTTGCTAAGCTGCAAATATTCATGTTTAACACCAAGTAGCAGTTCAGGGCTGACGGCTTGCTATGTACCTTTTGAATGATGCATACAAAGCAGCAGTTAGCACAAAGAAAAAGCCACCAGATTGGTCTCAGGGAAACCCAGTGTCTGAATTTTTCATGATTCCTCTAGCACTTAAAGAATAATAAAAAATAAAAAAACAAAAAGCTGGCGACTCGTGTTGGGAGACCAGCGCCAGGCAGGTCAGAGCCCCGAAACATGCAAGAGAAACCCGTCCTGCCTGGGGGACCAGAAAGGGAATTTAAGCTGCTTAGGAGAATTTGAAAAAGGAAAAACGTCTTTTGCTTTTGTTTTGGCATTTCATAAATGTCAGAAGAGCACGGCAAGAGCTACAGAAAGGTAGCCCATCATCCCTATCAAGGGACCTTTATTTTATTTCCTTGTTTAATGTCTGAAAAGAAGCCAGAAACTCACCCCCTCTTTTGGGGTGTGGAGGCTTTTTGTAAAACTTTCCCAAACCGTGCCCTTCCCGGCAGACTTGCCCCCTCCCAGGGCCCCTCCCTCCCAAGGACACCAAAGCAGAAGAGAGGGCACCAGCAATCCAAGGTTTACCTGGTTCCCTGGATGTGTTGGCACACAACCCCCACGGAGGGGAGGGGCAAGTGGGGAAGACGATTCCTTCATTACACAGGTGCCGGGTGACTCAGGACTGAAAGGTCCGTCCCTCCCACCCCCCACCCCCGCCCTACCTGATGAACCTTCCCGCGTCCTATAAAGATTCACAAACGATCCTAATGGAATCCAGGTAACAACTCGGGAAGGAAAAGAAATAATCAAAATTTACAATGTTTAAGCAATTAATGACTTCACCTGTCACCGACTCATTAAGCCCTTAATGAATTCTTCTCTATTCTTGGTCACATCAGATTTTTTTTTTAATATAAGTCCCTTTGAACAGCTGGGAGTTCGAATTGCCTTTGATCACTGAATTCCTCAGAATCCGCAGTCAAAACGAGGCCATTTTCATCCTGACTTGGAGTATTTCTTTTTCTTTTTTTTTTTTTTTTTAGTTTATTTCCCCCAAGTACATTCCTGGGCATGGCTTTCCAGGCTGAGAAGAACCTGAACAATTAATGTATACATTTTTACATAAATGTTTATAAATTTAACAAAGGGAGAGAGCTTTGCCACCAGAAGCCTCGTTTCTTTTGAAGGCAGAGTTGTCTAATGATGACCCTTGGCGTGTTGGACCTCATGGGATTCTCGGAGAAGAGCCGGATGAAAATTAGTCTATTCTCATTTCAAACAGAATTTTGCTGAAGTCCTGATCAGAGAGCACCAGCATGGCGTCCGGGGACACAACACTCGCTACTTGATTCACTCGGCAGCCTCCCTCTCCTGGTGATTGTTGCAGGAGCACACAGTGACAAGACTCTGGGATGTGAGCGGTCTGGATGTACTCCGGCTGTTACGCTCTGTTTAAAGATTTAAACCATCAGGGTATGATAAGGCTTTTTGATGTTCATTGAACACGGAGCTTGGGTACAGAAGAAGGGAAAGGGGCTTCACCAGAAGGCAATCATCTTTCAGAGCCGCAGTAAGACGGGGAGAGGTGGGGAAATCGCAGCCTCCGCACAGGCGCGAACAAAGGGAGATGAAAGGGGCAGGGTGAGCGCGGGGCCAGCTCTGGCTGTGAGGCACGACTCGCTCTAGGAGAGTTCGAAGCCTTGAAATGCAGGGAAAGCATTTAGTGCTGCTATTTCATTAAAGCACACCCCGGTTGGCGGGTGAGGGGGTGGGGGGCTGTGCCTGCTGCAAATTCGGGGGGCGTCCGTTGACCCTGGATTGAAAAGAACCTTCTCATGGCTTACTTTGAAATGATTTAATCAGTGTTTATTTTTAGCCAGATGAATGTCAATTAACTCCCCCACCCCGTCAAACCTGGGAGGAGCCCTTCCTGGAAGTACATTTTTTAAGATCCACACGGTGTTTTCTTCCCCAAGAGGTAAAACTTGGATATTTGTCTTGAAGAACATAATGACCAGAGATGAAAGGGGGGGAATGCCCCCTTCAGAAGCCAGCCCAGTCTCTTGATGTCCTCTTCTTTGACAAAATACTGAATTTCCACCTTGTTCCCAGCCATACCACGCCCCAGACATAGCTAGCCAAAGCAGCCTGCATTCATTAACCAGCCAGGAACCCAGACTGGTGCATCTTTGTCTCCCTGGCCCCTTGCCTCGTGTACCAGAGCCTTTAGCACATGTTTGTTGCATGAACGAATGAATGCAAGCAAGGCCCTAGGAGATGGCAAGATAGATGCCCGTTTATTTATTGTGCTCCTTCCAAAGTGTAGAGAAACCCTGTATAAAGAAAGCAAGAGGTTGGGTTCTTGGCTTTTGTTCTGTTTTCCTCTCCCTGTTGCAGGCTGGACGGGTAGACAGCATGGCCAAGCAGAAGTGCTGAGCATCTGTGCTGTGGAATCAGACACACTGTATCTGAATGTGAAGGCTGCTGGGCCACTGCTGATAGGTACATTATTTCACCTTCCTACGCTTTATCGTCCCCATCTGCGGTACAGCAGTACCTTTCAGGGGTGAGGAGGTCCACGCCAAGTGCTTATTCACAGCACAGCTTACAGAAATGATAGCTACTTATCAAAATTACTCTTTAAAGCGTTTCCAGACACGGTAGCATCAGACAGGCATTTTAGAAATATATAGCCATAGACATGGTTTCTCAGGGAGGCAGTTGTTTACTGAGAGGTTGCTTCCCCAATTGTCTTCACAGAGGTAGGAGCAATGTGAGCTGTATCCTGATTGGCACCTCCGCTCTGACAATATCCTCTTGTTCCCACTTCCTGTAATTGTTCACTAAAAAGGGAAGAAAACAAATTAGAAATGAGTTTGACCAACCCCACAGACCTTGTGGAAGCAATAAACCAGTCAGATCAACGTGACAGTCCTGTGCTCCCCTTCTTCACAAGATAGAGACCACTCACTGCTTCTAAGCAGGCAGAAGTAGCTGAGACCCCATAGCCCATGATATTGTATCCCAGTTAGTCACCGCCCACCCGTACCAAATGGCTCTCCCGACAAGCCTTTTCCCTGGGAGAAGCTACTGAATACCAAGCAGCAGCATATGTTTCATGCCGATTATCTAGTAGGCCCCTTCATGTAATCCTTATGACAACCTGATTAAGGAGGTGCTGCAGATTGAATTGTGTCACTCCCGAAATATATATTGAAATCGCTATACTTATAAACTGTACATTTGTCAAGGATTTTGTCTTGCTTGGATCCACAATCAATGCTCTGGAAGCAGAAGTCAAGAGATCAAGGGGCATGGCATGGGGTAAATCTGCTGCACACGACCTCACTGGGATGTTGAAGAGCAAGGATGTGACTTTGCTCAGGACCCAAGTCAAGGTATTTTAATTGTTTCATATGCACGTGAAAGTTGGGCATTGAATAAAGAAAGCCAAAGAAGACTCGATGCTTTTGAATTGTGCTGGTGACGAATATTGGAAGTACCATGGACTGCCAAAAATACAAGCCAGTCTGTCTTAGAAGAAGTTGGCCAGAATGGTCCTGAGAGGCAAGGATGGTAGGACTTCATCTCACACACTTTGGACACGTTGTCAGGAGAGACCAGTGCCTGGGAAGGGACATCATACTTGGTAAAGTAGAGGGGCCCTAAAACAGCAGAAGGCCCTCAATGAGATGGATTGGCACAGCCACTGCAAAAATGAGCTCAAACTTAAGAACAATTGTGAGGATGGTGCAGGACCAGGCGGTGTTCCGTTCTGGTGTGCATAGGGTAGCTATGAGTTGGTACCATCTCGATGACACCTAACAACAGTAGCATGCTTGTAAATAGGATCCCATTTGGAAATGGAGCTTTCTTTGTCATGTTAATTAGATCATCCTCCAGTAAGATGGCCTCTAAATCTAATCATTTCTCTGTTGGCAAAAAAAAAAAGAGCAGAAAGACATTGAGATACAGAGAGTAAAGGAAAACAGATGATACATCTAGTCAGTAGAAGTTAAAACCGCTTCCAGGACAGCCACGCACTGAACCCAGGCCTCTAGCTTTCTGAAGTGTTAGAAAAGATACAGCTGTTCTTTAAAGCCACCCATTTCTGGCATCTGTGTAGCATCAGCGCTGACTAAGACGGGGGCCGATCTACAGATGAGCAAATCAATGCACTGAATGATGGAATGGAGAAAAATGAAACTTACTGCCATTTTTGTTTGATTTCTCTTTTGACATTTTGCTTAGCAACTCATTGGACTGGAATAGGGCACACACGCTGAGGCCATGACCAAGGCCTCCACTTCTCTGGGTCAGTGAGGCGGTCCATTGTAGCCCCACCATCTTTAACTCATGCTCAAAGCCCTGAGCGCCCCCACTTCCAGCTGCTTCCCTGTGATGAGCACTCCAAGAAAACCACATGCCTGTATCCTGCTCGTGCCATCCAGTCTTCCCAAGCCTTCTCACCTCCAACGCCAGCAATGGGAGCCTGCCAGCAAGCACCATTACAGAAAAAGCTCATTCTCACACGGCTCAAACCTAGGGCGTGTTAGGGCCGTGTAACCACCGTGTGATGGAGACGTAAAGGTGTTACTATTTCCTGGTCTCTAGCCTGCTAACAGAGGGAAAGCCGATCCTGTAAAACTAAATTGATTGCTGATCTAATTTAATATCTTCGTATGATTTCTAGTGGCAGAATCAATCTGCTGCTAACACAGCCACCCAAGACAGAGAACAAGAAAAATCGCACCAGTTGCGTTTCTTTTATTACACTTCCGGGTGCTCTAAGAAAAAAAAAAACTCCCTTCAGAAAGTCAATAAGGCAGATTGTGCCCAGCAGTCCCCCATTACAGAATTAAATCCATATGCCAACACAAAACAATGAAGAGAACCAACTAGCAAGGGATTCATTTGCTTTGTTTGACTTTGGCTGCCAGGGAATGAGCCCAGGAAGCTGGCTGTAATGTAATGCAAACCTTGGCCTGTTCTGGTCATGCATACGACTGACCCTCAGGGCACGGCCGTCAATTTTCTATTAAAGATCAGAGATTTGACATATCAAAGTCAACATCTCGCTGAATAACTGCAGTAACTTGATAATAATTCTTTTGTGGATTTCACAGTGGCTTTTCAGTAAAGTATCAGAAAGGTAGCCGATTTCAATCCTGACCCGGCAAGATCTGAATATGAAATAAAGGATTTCAGCTTGATCTCCCCATGATGTGAGGATGAATGTTCTGGTAAATGTTAACTTAGTGCTCTGAATAGCTCAGTAATAGATGGGTTTAGACAGTAATAGGTTTAAAATGTCAACTTATTGAATAATAATTTCATGTTGTACAAATACTATGTGTAAGAAGGGATTTGTTTTGCAAATTTTGCAAATAAATGAATGGATTTATAATGTCCTTGACTATTACATAGTTCTGGTCAGAATTTTGAACAAGACTTAAAATTAGTTTTTGCTTTCTCTGATCTTGCTGTTTTCCTGCACTTGTCTCCATGCAGTTGGAAATAATTACTGGGCCTCCCTGAAGTCCAGTCCTTAATTGAGCTCTTCCCTGTTTGGTCCCCAAGCCAGGCTGCTAGCATTCCTCTCTAGTAAAAGTACAAACTCAATTATCCTTCCCTATAAAATGCTTCATGACACCCATAGCATAAACACCCTTCACCAACCCAGCTGTAAAAGGCTCAACTGCTCAAAACACAAGAACCCAAGGCAAGCCTATTTCCATAACCAAGCTCAGCCCTTCCGTCCAATTATAAGCAGGCAGCTCTACAGAGCCTGGTGAAGACAAGCGTGTGTAAAGTTGAACTGGGATTGGAGCACTTCAGATCTGGGGAAAACACCTTCCCTCAGCCTGTGGACATGGTCCCAGACTCTGCAACCCAACATGACCACTGCCACCCTACTCCCAGCCACCCTCGAAGGGATAAATACGCTTACTCAAGGAAAAGGAAGACACCCCGAAAGCATCAGGTGAGCCCTTACTACTGAATTCCTTGACCTCTCAGTTTATCTTGGCTTCCCAGAAGACTTCGGCGATGAGGCCAAAGGAGCCACTCTGGCAGTCCACCAGTCTCCCACTCCATCGTCTCACAGATGAAGTTCCCACAAACCCAAACACTCTTCACTGGCTTGCCAGTGCCCACACATAGTCATATCTGCCTGCGATGATCCTGGCTAGATCTTCATGATCAGATAAGTGTTAAACAACTCTCTTTCCGGGCTGCAGAAATGGAGAGACCCTGCCTTAGCCTGAATTACTCCAGAAGTCAAGGATGTGAATATGAGTACATTTTTTGCAAACCAAGGGGTAGTCAGGGAGGAAAAGCAGGCAATAAAAAGCATATTATAAAGTCATTTTCTACATGGGGTAACTGACACTTAGTCTCACTGGGCATGTTCCAAGCCACTAGAGAATACAGCTTTAAGATTACCCTGCCCACAGAAAGAGCTAGCTGTGAATACATCAACTCCCCCACCAGTCATGGGTTGAGGCTGCTCCTGAGGGGCATTACTTCCTTGGTATTTCAAATCTACTGCTGGAACAGGCTAAGGGCTTCAGGGGTCAGAGAAAGTTCTCAGGGGAAAATGCAAGGGGTGATATTTGGATGTTAAGTCCTCTCTACTGCCATGGAAAAGGAGGAGGTTGCGGGCAAGGCACCAGTAGCCTCTACCAAAGGGACTAACATTTTCTTCTCTCTCTCTCTCTCTCTCTCACTCTCTTTGCTTTTCTGTTTTTTAATTATGAAAGTGATATGGCTCCAGTAAAGCAACAAAACAAATGTAGACAGTAGAAAAGCACAAGTGTTTTCAAAGGCTGTTTCCCTCCCAGCCACTAGGTCCTATTCTTAAAGGTAGCCATTGTTGTAAAAATCATTTTATTGGAGGCTCATGCAACACCTATCACAATCTATATATACATCCATTGTGTAGAGCACATTTGTACATTTTTGCCATCATCATTATCAAAACATTTGCTTTCTACTTGAACCCTTGGTACCAAATCCACCCCTTCCTCATGAACCCTTAATAATTTATAAATTATATTATTTTGTCATGTCTTACCCTGTCTGATGTCTCCTTTCACCAACTTTTCTGTTGTCCATCTCCCAAGGAGGGGGTTATATATAGATCCTTGTAATTGGTTCCCCCTTTTCACCCTACCTTCCCTCCACCCTCCCGGTATTGCCACTCTCACCACTGGTCCTGAGGGGCTCATATGTTCTGGATTCCCTGTGTTTCCAGTTCCTATCTGTACCAGTTTGCATCCTCTGGTCTAGCCGCATTTATAAGGTAGAATTGGAATCATGATAGTGGGGGTGAGGGGAAAAAGCTTTCAAGAACTAGAGGAAAGTTGTATGTTTCATTGTTGCTACAATCACCCTGACTGGCTTGTCTCCTTCCCACGACCCTTCTGTAAGGGAATATCCACTTGCCTACAGATGTGCTTTAGGTCTCCACTCTGCATTCCTCCTCACTCACAATGATATGATTGTTTTTGTTCTTTGATGCCTGATACCTGATCCGTTCAACCCCTCATGATCACACAGGGTGGTGTGCTTCTTCCATGTGGGCTTGTTGCTTCTGAGCTAGAGGGTCGCGTGTTTATCTTCAAGCCTTTAAGACCCCAGACACTATATCTTTTGACAGATGGGTACCATCAGCTTTCTTCACCACATTTGCTTATGCACCCGCATGGTCTTCAGCAATCGTGTCTGGAAGGTGCACATCATGGAATGCCAGTTTAATAGAACAAAGTGTTCTTGCATTGAGGGAGTACTTGAATGGAGACCCAATGTCCACTGATATTTTTAAAGGTAGCCACTTTATTAATATCGTTTCATGTTACTACTCCAGAAAAACTTCTCTACCTGATAGCAAATAGATTTGTACACATTAGATTTTTTTCCTAAAATAAAATACAATTACTCTTGACATAATTTCCTGCTGCTTACTATTTTTTCCACATAATTTATCTTGGGCATATTTATATAGCAATAGCTCCATCGTGATTGATAGATTTTGTGTCAACTTGGGTGGACGAGGGTTCTCCGTGGTTTGGTAGTTAAAGTTGCATCCACCAGCCTGTAGTCTTCCTGAGTTGTCGGTCCCCTACAACTATATGAGTCAAGAGAAGCCTCCAGCTTAACATCTGACCCATGGTTCAAACCACACAGACTGGACTTGCCCACTTCTACAACTGCATGAGCCATCTTCTTGATATAATTCTTTCCCAGCCCAACACATTTGGACTCAAACATTTTAGTGATTGTTAGTATGAACAAGTAAATCTCTCTTGAAAGAAGCACAGCCAGGTGCTCTTTAGAAATGAGGAGGGCAAGACTCTATCTCACATACTTTGGGCATGCTGTCAGCAGAGATCAGTCCCTGGGAAAAGGACATCGAGGTTGGTAAAGTAGAGAGTCGGCAAAAAATGAAAAAGACCTTCAATGACAAAGTGACTTCAGCAACTGGCTCACACATAGCAACAATTTTAAGGATGACATAGGGCCAGGCAGTTTTTCATTCTGCCATGCATAGGTTTGCTTTGAGTTGCAGCCAACTGGACAGCATCTAACAATATTATGAACATCTCATAACTCATTTGATCTGTTCCCATTTAATAAGCCTTTACTTATTTTCCACTTGTTTGCAATCACAGATAATGGTACAATGAAATATATATATATATGTGTGTATATATATATATATATATATATCTCCCAACATACAAGGAGAATTTCTCAAAGAATATTCGCATTTTTGTACATCTCAAATTTTTACATTTCATGCTAAATTACTCTCTAAAGAGTCTACCAATAATATATAAACACATCTAATTTTCTGAATCTATACCAACCCTGAAAAGTATCACACTTTTTAATCTCCTCCATGAAAGAATGGTAAACCATTTACCATTGTCTGTGTGGCAGTTACATAATCTCCTGTCAACTTGCGAAGGGGTGAAATCTAACCTGCCAATCATGTTGCACCTCGACGACCTCATTTGGGAGGAGCAAATGGAGATAAATAGCTCACTGGAGGCCAGCTACAGGCATACTTCCTATGAGACATTCCTGATGACAAGCCAGATGGAGCTATGCTGATTGAGCCAAAGCCCTGGAGCTGGAGGAGCCACATGGAGACCCACACCAGCGCTGAGATACTTCCAGCATCACTGGATCAACAAGAATTTCCACTGGTCTGTGATTTTTCTTCCTGCATTCAGCATCATTGTATGTGTTGTGTGAATCTGAAGAATTTATGGACTAGTAGCGGACATATGGGGTAATATCTGATGTATGGACTTGACCTGGACTGGGTTTGGATGTTTTCTCAATATATTTTGCTCTTGTATATAAAGCTCTTTCTTATACATAGATGAGTGTCTATGAATTTGTTTCTCTAGTCAACCCTGACTAACACATTTTGATTTGCATTTCTTATACTATAAATGATGTTACTGAGCTATATTTCTTTGTATCTACATGCCCATCTTCCTATATCCTTAAGTCTTCATCATGAATATTTTAAGATATTCTTTACAAATTAAGATGATAAACAAATATAGTTTCAATTTGTGATCTTGGTTCTGATTTTGGTTTTACTGTTTCTTGACATTTTTTATTATATAAAACTGCTTGATACCTATATTGTGATTTTCATTTCTTTTTAAATTATTTCTGGGTTTTGTGGTATACTTAGAAGGGTATTGTTAATTTGAATAATTTTTAAACTACTATGTCTTTTGTAGAGATATACGGTATGATTATTATAATTGTATCTTTAAACTATCTAGTCTTGGTATAAAGTAGGAAGTAGAAATTTTACTTAATTTTTTTTCCCAAATGGCTAAATAGTTGTCACCAATGAAATTTTTTACCAAGTAATCCATTTTTCCCACATTGATTTGAAATGCTTCTCTTACCAAAAACCAGTTCCCATGTGTACTTCATTTTATTTCTGAAGAATCTATTCTGTTTTAATTGTTCATATTTGTAATTTATTATGTAACAAAGTTAGTCCTCCCCTCTTTAGCCCCTAGAATTTTTCCTACTTTATTTTCCAAATGAACCAGAGCATGATTTTTTCAAGTTCAAATAAGTTTCTAAATTTAGAATCTAGATCAAGTAATAAAATTTCCATGTTTACTTTCCCAAGCTGTCATTTGGGTGGCTTTAAAAAACAGAAATCTACATTCTCAGGGTTCAGGAAACTAGGAGTCCAAACTCTGATGGAAGACTTCTTCGTCTATTTCAGCATCTGGTAGCCAGCAATCCTTGGCACCCCAATGCTTTTCACCCATCTGCTTCTACCTTGTTCGGGTAGTACCTCTCTTCTCCCTTTATCTGCTTGCCTGTCTCTGTGTCTCTCTTACTTTTGGGATCACTTAGAAGTGATTCCAAAAGAACTCTGACTGTCATCCAGTCAATGCCAACTCATAGTGACCCTATTGGACTGGGTAGAACTGCCCCCTATGGGTTTCTGAGACTGTAACTCTTTATGGGAATAGAAAGCCCATCTTTCAGGGACCAGACTTCAAACTAGTGCTCCAAGATGTGAATGCAACATGCTGGCGTGGAGTAGGGAACCAGTGGAGAGGTTTGAGGGGCCTTCCCCAATGCCAAATATGTGGACACATGCCCCTCCCCCCAGAAGAATTTATTTCAGAAGACAGCACAGAATCTGCAGCTCTGGGAGAGGGACATGTCTGATCAGAGTGCATGAGAGCAAATGAAGAGGGAAGAAGAGAGAGTGGAGCACATCCTGGCCCATCAAACCTTGAGGATAATATTCCCATTCAAAGCAGCCAATCCACAGAGAAGACCACATGGAAGGCCCCACTATGAGACAGGACATCCCTCACTGACCCATAGCCCTACAGGGGACAACAGTCGAGACACAATGTGGAAATTCTGCCCAATCTGATCCCACCTTTCCGAGGCAAAACACTAATGGTGTGCAACAGAACAGCAAGGGGAACAGAGCAACAAAGTCCACATGGAATACCAAAAATAGACTTTGGGGTCAGGGCTTGGCACTCCAACAGACTTGACTGGAAAACACTCCTAAAGGCCAACAAACAGACATTGAACTAACTACAAGCTTTTCTTTCTTGTGTTTTGTTTTGTTTATTGTTCTTGTCGTTTGTTTTGTTTTATTTTGTTACTTGGTTTTATTATGTCTTATTTTTGTGCATGCTATTATTTCCTCAGGTCTGTCTAAATAAGAAAGGCTGGATAAACAATCTGGAGGAGAAAATAGTGGGACCAACAGTTCCGGGGGTACATGGGAGAGAGGGAGTTTGGGGGGATGGTAGTGGTGTTAACAAACCCACGGACAAGGGAACAACTAGTGATCCAAATATGTGATGAGGAGGGTGTAGGAGACCTCGTAGGGCGTGACCAAAGGTAATGTAACCAAGAGGAATTACTAAAACCCAAATGAAGACTGAGCATGATAGTGGAACAAGAGGAAAATAAAAGAAAATAGAGGAAAGAGCTAGGAGGCAAAGGACATTTATAGCGATCTAAATAAAGGCATGTACATATGTAAATATATTTACATATGAGGATGGGGAAATATATCTATGTGCACATATTTGTAGGTTTAGTATTAAGGTAGCAGATAGACATTGGACCTTCACCCAAGTACTCCCTTAATGCAAGAATACTTTATTCCACTAAACTGGCATTCTATGATGCTCACCTTCCTGACACAATCACGGAAGACAAAACAGGTGAATAAGCAAATGTGGTGAAGAAAGCTGATGGTGCCTGGCTGGGATCTTAAAGGCTTGAAGGTAAGCAAGCGGCCATCTAGCTCAGAAGCAACAAAGACCACATGGAAGAAGCAACCAGCCTGTGTGATCACGAGGTTCCGAAGGGATCAGTTATCAAGCATCAAAGAACAAAAAAAATCATATCATTCTGTGCTCACCTTCCTGATATGATTGCTGAAGAAAAATGGGTGCATAAGCAAATGTGGCAAAAACTGAGGTGCCTGGCTATCAAAAAGATATAATGTCTGGGGTCTTAAAGGCTTGAAGGTAAACAAGTGGCCATCTAGCTCAGAAGCAACAAAGCCCACATGGAAGAAGCACACCAGCCTGTGTGATTATGAGGTGTCAAAGGGATCAGGTATCAGGCATCATCAGAACAAAAAATCATATCATTGTGAGTGGGGGGGAGTGCAGAGTGGAGACCCAAAGCCCAATTCGACATCCCCTTACAGAAGGGTCGTGGGGAGGAGACTAGCCAGTCAGGGTGCAATGTAGCAATGATGAAATGCAACCTTCCTCTAGTTCCTAAATGCTTGCTCGCTTCCACCACCACTATCATGATCACAATTCTACCTTACAAATAGGGCTAGATCAGAGCATGTATACTGGTACAGATAGGAACTGGAAACACAGGGACTACAGGTCAGATGATCCTTCAGGACCAGTGGTGAGAGTGGCTATACTGGGAAGGTGGAGGGAGGGTAGATTGGAAAGGGGGAACCAATTACAAGGATTACATATAACCTCCTCCCTGGGGGATGGACAACAGAAGAGTGGGTGGAGGGAGACATAGGACAGTGTAAGATATGACAAAATAAAATTTAAATTATCAAGTGTTCATGAGGGATGGGGAGTGGAGAGAGAGAGGAGAAATGAGGAGCTGATGCCAGGGACTTACGTGGGGAGACAATGTTTTGAGAATGATGAGGGAAATGAATGTACAAATGTGCTTTACACAATTGAGGTATGTATGGATTGTGATAAGAGTTATATGAGCCCCTAATAAAATGATTTTTAAAAAAGAAAGCCCCATCTTTCTCATGATGAGTGGCCAGTGGTTTTGAACTGCTGACTTTGAAGTTCACAGCCCAGTGTGTAGCCACTACACCATCAGTTGGTAAATATTTGTTCCATGAAGCATGAAAATCTTGGCCGTGATTTATTTGGCATGACTCCAAGTATGGATGGATACATACAAGGATGTATAGTTCAAGTAGAAAATATATGTTGAGATCCTAAATACTTGATTAAATTATAGATTGAGAGGGAAGATGGCTCTTAAAATTATACAAGGCAAAAATATCTCTTATGTGCCTGTATTAAATGTTAGGATAGAGTTTACAATTGTCTTGGAATTTTACCTGATATCCAAAGAAGAAAACAATTGGTAAATAGTAACACTACAACAGATACCCTCCCCAAAAAAGTATGAGATATTCTTGGAAGTCTTACTACAAGATTTTTAAAAAAAACTGGTACTGGCATATAAAGCATATTTAAATTAGAGATTGAAAGAATTGACGAGGTAAAAAGCTGTCACCTATTATGCAGGAGTTTAGATAAAAGCTCTCCTGTAGAATGGGTTGGTCTTCCAGAAGGGGTGAGAAGATGGTTTTGGGGTCACATCTGCTCTCCCCTGACTCCTAACGGTCATTGCCATGAGGCAAAAGTCAGACCCGCTCCCATCCTTCAACCTTCCTTACAAATTCTGATACTAACTGCCCTTTCCAGGGCACTCTCTACTCGTTAGCTACTGTCTACTTTCCCACTGGTTCTATAACTCATTGCGATGACCACAAGGAATTCAGGCAATGTTCTCGATTATGGGGTTAATTAGGGTTGCAATCCAGGTGAGAAATGCTCAGAATACAGGTGTTTCATCATGACAGTTTCTTCTCTGCCTCACCTGCATGCGGGCCTCTCTCTAACTCTCAGTCTCCTGGCCTGGTCTCTGCTCTTCTTGGACAATGTTACCAAACTCTTTCAGGGCAGCCAATAAATTCCCAAATGGCATTCCCCTCCACCATAATCCTCAGCCTGATAAACCAGTCCCATTCCCAGACGAGAAAAAAATTACAGGTCAACACCATGCTAGAAATCCAATCTCGATCTTAGAAAACAATGGCAGCAGACAAGTTACATGGCATCCAAGTTTCCTGGCTGGCAGAGTCGGGAACGTCGATGCCCGGCTCAAAGATAGTGCACCACTTGGAATGCGTGGCACTTCCCGATGTGTCGACAATCATCCAGTCTTCCACATCCAGCTCCCGACGGGAGCCCCGAAAGTGGCTCCTTATTCCTCTTCTGGGCCTCCCGGACCGAGGCTTGACCTGTGACTTCTCCCGATCCAGTTCTCATCCCAGTACACCCACATTTTACAAACTTGAGTGTGTTCCAATCCTCCTACATCCGCCAGGGGGAACCCCAAGGAACAGGAGCAGCAGATCCTCTGTTACTATTACATATTTTATCTCTTTTTTTTTCAAAGAAAGATGAGTAAATACTGGGAAGTAACATTAGTCTTCTAAGTGTCGAGGCAACTAGAATTTGCCACGGCCTAGTTAGAACGAATTAAGCAACTGTGACACTTAAGAAATGTTTTAAAATTACAAAATTACTAAATCCACATCCATTTGCTCTGTAGAATATTTCATTCTCTTTGATTAGCAAATCTGACTTAAATGAGGCGCGGGCCTTTTCACACAGTATCGGGCGGTCTTCAAATGTACCGCAACGGGCACAGACTGCCTGCAAGCTAGATACTCAGGAGGTAATGTCCGTGAACTCGCTCAGACCTTCCCGAAGTAAACACGGAGCCTTCAGACCCCGGAGATGTGACAGCATAGGAAGGGAGGGAGGAAGGAAGGAAGGAAGGAAGGAAGGAAGGAAGGAAGGAAGGAAGGAAGGAAGGAAGGAAGGAAGGAAGGAATTCAGGGAGGAAGCTTAAAACACAGGCCAATCTGGACAGGACAGGATCCCAGCTTGTTTATAACAGCAACTTCAGCTACTTCTGATCCACAATTTATTTGCAAACAGATTAATTAATGTTTCAGCAGCTGTTTGCAGCCAGTCTGTGATCTCACTGAACACAGATGACACGTTTTCCCTCGTCTATTCCATAGAGGCAGTTTCAGCAACGTTTAAGTTAGGATTTTACTGTATCAGCCTACAAGATAAAATAAGTTGAGTCCAGAAGCCGCCAAGCTGGCTTCACCAGATCCTTTCGGGCTGACAAATCTCTGGTGACTCCTTCCCTCCACCTTTCCTGGGCTTCCTTTTAATTATGGCCCCCAAATGCCAGTTTGCAAACAGATTTGCAAAATCAAGCGCAGGCGTTTTTTAAGAATTGTTCTTTTCCTGCTACTGTGAGGTTCCCTTGGGGTTGGTATTCTGTGGCGTGTACCACTGGGTGCAATCAAAGCAAACGCTTGAGTATTTTTTCAGGAACCTGACAAAATAAACAAATGGAAAGACAAATGCTGCTGAGCCTACTGACAGAGTAGTGCAGCTCTCCTGACCGTATTTCTCTTCTTGGAGGAAAAAGAAACCGGAACGACGAGACACAATCCCCAAAGCCTCACTAGGCTGAATTTCCTTCCTCTTCTTTGAACAGACTACACAGATTTTGTTGACTAATTGAGATCAATCCCAGTTGTAAATCGCCTAGCGATCCTACAGCTTTAATTAAGCTACCAGAGGGAGCTGTTTATCAATTAACACTTGTTACTAATTATTAGTAATTATATGGACTTTGTGCATATACCGTCGCCTGCAAAACCAAAACTGCATTTCCCAGTTGTTGGGGGAGCAAACTGAACATTGAATGGGCGATTGGGATGAAGGCACCAGTCTTCGCCATAATTACAGAACACCTTCTTTGGCAGAGAGATTTCAGGTGAGTGTCCGCACTATCAGGCCTGGGGATAAATATGCAGTTGTCCGTAGTTCTGTCTCGAGGCCCTTAGCAGACCATGTTAATGGTCAAGACATTCTGATCTGGACTTCAGGGCACGGTTTCCATGCTGAGTAAGAAACATCGTGAGGATGAGAGCGCGAGGTACAAGTTGATCATGTATTCAAGCATTAAAGCTACCTATTGCAGTAGGCACTGCGTTCTGTGATAATTTTAATTGGCTTAATTGAGATGCGCAAGCCTGATTAATGTTTAATTCCTTTATATTAAAAAAAGAGTCAAGTAGTTCGACATTTCTTCAATTATGTTAGATCTTTCTAGACTTCAAAGGAACGTTACATTAGACAGCTAGATACAGGGCAAGCTGATTAAAGAGTAAAGACTGCTCATTATAATCTAAGAGTACAAAATTGGTTTGTGTAGCCTTTGAAAGTCAAAATTATGAGCTAAAATGAGCTACGGTAATTAACCCAATTTATAGTCATTCTTGCTTATCTATTTGCTTATGATTAGTAATTTAAAATAATCCATGGGATTGATTTACAGATCTAAAACCCATTCAGGCATCCAAAAATGTTTTGTCTATAATTCTTTAAAATGTTGGAGAAATGTATTTAGTGGCATCAGTAAACACCTGTCAATCAATGAAAGCACTATTATAATTTGATAGCTAACCTTCATTATTTTAAGTGTATAAATATGTATATATTGTAACCCACTTGCAAAAAAATGTTTAAATCTAATTTGTCTTATCTGTGGCTGTCTGAGAAAATGAAATCAATGTAAGAATTGATTATTCCTGTCTTAAAATGCGTACCTCTTAATTTCTCTGATACCTAACTGAAAAAAGGAACATTGATGACAATGTGATAGGAACTGCCGTCATTAGGTGTAACACTTAGACTTCTATGAGTGTCTGCCTCGCTCACACACAGGCATTTTCCAAACTCTTTAGGAATCTGGGGTCCTGCCAGGCTTTGGCAGAATTTGGAATGGGAAACGATCAGGAAACATGAAGCATTTTCTGATACATTTTGGAAGTTTCCAGGACCTCATTGATATGAAAATCTGAAGGTCCAGAACCTCCCATTGGATCAAGAATAAGAAACCTAACCAACTGTCACTGAGTCAATTCGGGTCCAATTGATGGTGACCAAGAGAACTGTGCTTCGCCGGATTTTTAATAGTCTGATTGTCATATAATTCACATATCACACAGATAAGAGCTCTCGACACATGGAATCCAGGACAGATAAACCCCTCAGGACAGGAATGGCAGTAATGATACCATGATGGTAGTGGAAAGGTGGGGGGGTTAAAGGGGAAACTGACCACAATGATCGACTTATAACACCCACTCCCCCAGGGTAATGAACAACAAAAACATGGGTGAAAAGAGACAGTGGATGGTGTAACATATGAAAATAATAATAATTTATAAATTATCAAGGGTTCATGAGGGTGGCAGGGAGATGGGGGGAGGGGGGAAGAGGAGCCAGTACCAAAGGCTCAAGCAGAAAGAAAATGTTTTGAAAAGGATGATGGCAACATATGTACAAATGTGCTTGATAAAATGGACCTATGGATTGTTATAGGTGCTGTAAAAACAAAAAGAGAAAACCCGATAAAATGATTTATTAAAATTTAGGAAAAAAATTAAAAGATTTACCTCTCCTGGATTTCATAAACAGGAAAACATACAAAATAACCAATAATGACCAAAGAAAACAAAGAAAACCTCAATAAAGAAACTGAGAATATTAATAAACTGGAGCAAATTTAAAATGAGTCAAAAGGGAGATCAAGTGATAAGGTGTTGCCTGTTAACCTAACAGCATCAGCCATGATCGGCTTTACAGTGCTCTCTCTGTGATAACAAGGTTATCCACATCCCCGGACTAGGGTGAGAGGGGACTTACCAGAGGCTGCATCTACGTGGAGACCTTTCAAATAGATTTGGGGTTTCCACTGTCATCCAGCTCCTGAGGCTCCTCTGAGTGGACTTGAACTTTAAGTTAGCAGTCTAGCACTTAACCATTTGTGCCACGCAAGACTCATTGAAAGTTGGAGTGAGGAAAAAATAGTTAACTTTTTTTGTCTAGAGTAAATACAAACCATCAAACCATTTTATTCACATTTTATGTTTCTGGAGAGACTAGGTACCCGGAACAAATCATATTTTCTGTATGTATATGTATCTAGTATTGTGTATGTATCTTCTTCATTGTGAATATGAGAGAGAGAATCTAGCATTTCCCAAAGTGAATTCCATGGAACATAAACTCAACTAGATGCACCATGAAAAAGGGGATTCCATAGACCAGGAAATAAGGCGGATTTTGCACTAGAGCCCTCTCTGGAAGAGTGGCAATGCCCAATAGCGCATTAAATCACACATTTGACCACAAAACACATTTTCCTTTGAATACCGATTCTTATTAGCTAACATTCTCATATCACACTAGATGTAAGAGCATCTAACTAGAATATTGGCCATTGTTTTTCCCAGAACAATACTGATCATGATCATTTGAATAAATGTATTTTTCTAATTTTGCCTCAATAACTGAGGGACCATGTTTATATGCCACTGCAAAATCTGACCTTCACCACCTACGGATGTGTAATGACCAAGAAAGCCAGCATGCAAAGTACCTTGAGCACACACACAAAAAATCCAAACAAACAGCAACTGTTGACATGACCCTTGCTCTTGACTAGATCATGTCCAACTCTTGGTAGCCATTGCTTTGATTGTGCCTTATCTTCAGAATCATTCTGGTAAAGCCAGGTTTCATCTCCTGTTACAAATCTTATAAGAAATGTATCCGGCTCAAAAAAATGCATCAGGTTTTTGATCCCACTTGTTTAAAATGTCCACAGAAAGCCCTGCTCTTATCTGCAGCTGATCTCGACACAGCAGTTTCGGTGCTTATCAAGTAGAAAGTTTCCTCGGCTTCAGTTTTCCGTCAGAACGGTGTAAGCTGAACCAATTGCGAGAGCTACAGTGTTGGCTCTTCTTTCTCTTATCAATCACCAATGCTCTCCAATTAAGACATGGAGAGATTGTTTCCTCACAAATTGACATGGACGATCGGCCACCTTCCACGTCATCACCCCCCATCTTAAAATGAGTCATCCTTTTGTAAACTGTTGTTTTTCTTTGAGGCCTTTTCTCCTTCAATTTTAGCAAAATCGTGTTGCTCTGATAGAGGCTCTTTTCAAATTGATGTCTTATCCTTCCTCCTGCCTCAAACTAGATCCTGTTCAGATATGTTATAACAAATTTCTCCAAGTTAATTTTGGTGGGAAAAAAGTTTTATCATTTATGCATAGTTTTTTTCATGCAATTTCAATCAACTTATACATGCATATTAAATACATGGATGATAAAGTATATATGGTACAAATGTTAACATTTGATAAATCGCTGGGTTAAGGAAATACATTTTTATTTTTTTGTAGATTTTCTTGATGTCAGAAATTATTTCAAAAGTTAATTTAAAAAATAAAAAGCAAGAAAGGAAACCTATGGTCCTAGGAAGGGAGAATACTGTGGAAGAAGCTCTGAGATGTGTATGCTTATCTAGTTATATACAAGTGTTTATGCTCAATCCTCCAGGTATGTGTCTACCACCTGAAGGCAGCCCCAGTTTTTTGGCCTCTAAAGCCATTCTTTTATCTGCCCTCCCACCCTCAACCCTGCCAGAACTTGGAACTTTTTCTCCATTCCCACTATTACTCATCTTTCTTGTCCTGAATAATTCATTTTCACTCTAGAACTCAGTAAACGCAGCCTCTTTCCACAAATCTCTGATTCTCCTAAGATTGGGTTACTTGGCCCTCCAATGGATTCCTGCGGCTCCAGAACACCTCCCTCTGCTATCCCATCACACACACACACACACACACACACACACACACACACACACACACACACACAGTGTCATAGGTAGGTTTATTGTGCCAACCTGGACAATAGGAACATGGGGGATTAACAAGGTCGCAGTTTGATTAGAGGACAAATAGAGAAATGGCTCAGCAAGCTCTGCCCCTCTCTCTCATGCTTTCTGGTGATCAGACCAGCGTGCTGCCTCTTTAGCTAGTTCTCTGCCTCAACTTGTGAGCTACACTACCTGTGGGACAGCCAACCGTAGATTGTGTCGCTGGAGCTGGAGGTTCCTTTAAGCCCTACTTTTCCACATTGCTGGTGTCTATCTCTTGAGCTTGAGGCTGTTGGATCCTCTTCTTGATTGCTTCAGGCCTGCTTTGCTAAGCTCCTGAGCTGGTGACTCAACCTGCTGCTTGCCTGTGGCCACCAGACTGCCTGAATTCCTCTAAGGAAGACTCATTTGTCTGACTCCTTGACCTTGGACCCAGCAGCCCTTATGAGTTGAAGGACTTCCAATATATTAACTGTTCCAGGGAAATGAGTTGAACTGAACCTTCTGTACATCTGTGTGGACTAATTAGCTGTAATATTCCAATGTGCTGTATATCTATCTATCTATCTACTCAGAAGTACCCTGGTTTTGTTTCTCTAGAGAAACCTGTTTAACACACATAGGTCTAACTCCACTGAATTATAATTTTTTATTTGCTTGTCTCTGCAAGCTACTAAATTCTAGGACCTGTGTGTGCAGTGCTAAATGAGATCGGTATTATCTACTGAATCAGCAATTACAATGCAGTAGAGTAAAAACTGTGGTGGAGGAGTTTCTAGACTTCCAAGCACACATCTAGAGTACAGCATTAATTATCCAGATAAAGAATTGTGTGAAAGGATGGGGTAGGGGGAAACAGTTCTGAACAGAGAGAATAGTAGGTATGTAAGGTTGAGGACTGAGAGATAGAGAGATGCTAAAGTGAGAAAGCTAAACGTTGTTGAATGTGGAACAGAAAGTACAAAGGAAGAATAAGTAGGAAGGGAACTTACAAGCCAGTTAAAAAGTTTATTCTGTAGTATCCACCATAAATATAGATGTGAAGATTCTCAACAAAATCCTAACCAATAGTATCCATAACAAAGCAATAATAAAACATCATGAGTTTGGTACATGCACTCGAGCATTAATAGTAAAGTTCCAAAAAGCAACTAAGCTAGTGAGGGTGTGGAAAGACTGGAACCCTCACACACTGGAAAACAGTATGATGCTTTCTTACAAAGTTAAGAGCAGAAACACTACGTGATCCAGCAATCCCATGACTAGGTGTATCTCTTAAAGTAATAAGAGCCATGACACTAAAAGATATGTACAAGCCATGCCATGGAAGTACTGTTCACAATAGGGAAAAATGGACACTACTTGAAAATCTATCAACAGATGAACAGATAAATTATGGTAAAGAAAAAAGCCAATAACAATGCTACCATGGAGCTAATTCCGACGTCCATCAACCCTGAGAGACAACGTGGAACTGCCCCTATGGCTTTCTAGACCATTACAGGAGCAGCTGATGGCTTTTAAACTGCTGGCCTTATGACTACCAGCCCTACACATAACCCACCATGCCACAAAGTCTCCTGGTAACACCCACACACAATGTGAAAGAACGACACTGAACTTAGGAAACTCCTCATAAAGTGGTTGCACCTGAAGGGCATTATGCTGAAACTAATGTTGTCAGGAGCTCAGTCCCTGGACAAGGACATCGTGCTTGGTAAATCGGGTCAGCAAGACAGAGAGGAAGATTGATAAGGAACTGGGTTGACCCCGTGGCTTTAGCAATGTGTTCAAGCACAACTGTAAGGATAGTGCAGGACAAGGTACTGTTTTGGTCTGCTGTACAGAGACCGCTGTGATGGTGAGGTTTCATGTCGTTTGGCAACACCTAAGAAGATATGGATGGATGAAGCTCAGTCTAGCCATCAGGTCACAGCCTGGTGGAGAACTCTCTCTTTTCCTTTTCCTCCTTCCTGCTCTCTTGGATCCGATATCTGTTTTCTGGGGTCAGCAGCCCATGTCACCTACCAATTGTGGGAATGGTGAGCACCTTACCGTCGTCCTGCCAACTTTAGATCCATGTCACTCTGTACTCACTGTTCTGTGAGACACCATCTTCCCACTTTAACTTCCTGCTTCATTGGCAGGCAGCTGTGTGATTCAGCTAGCATCTGACCCATGGACTTGAGTTGGATTGGGCTCAGCCACTTTCTTGATACAAATTTCTCTCGTATACATATATAAGTGTCTGTGGTTTTTGTTTCTCTGGAGAATTCAGCTTAATACAACCACTATGAGTCAGAACTACCACAGCGGCACCTAATAGCAACAACACTATACTAACACTAGTGAGGTACATACACCACAAGATAATCAACCGTTACATCAAAAAGGAAGCATTTATGTAAGGATGAAGTTCAGAAGGTTGTTGTTTTTTCAAAGGAGAAATGGAAATAGAAAATGCAGGAAGGAAGTGTACAAGTGTCCCATTGTGGGGATCGCAATAGATGAGATGAAATGGAAGACTGATCTCCTCTGTAAACCTTCACCTAACTCATAATGAACCTTTTTAATAAGTCAAGAATAGGTTGTTTTACACAAAAAGAAATGCTGGTTAACGGGAAGGAAAAGGAGGATAAATCACTGTCAGTGTCATCAGGTTAGTGATGACTCATCGGGACCCTAGGTCAGAGTCTAACTGCCCCTGTGAGTTTCCAAGACTGTAACTAGCCACACAAGTAGAAAGCTCCCTTTTTCTCCCTTGGAACAGAGGTTGGTTTTGGACTGCCGACCTTGTGGATTGCAGCCCAATGCATAACCACTGTGCCACCTGGCCTTATCAGTCACTAGCCAGACAGTAGAGACATATATGCATACAGAAACATTTGTGCAATATACAATAAAGGGGAGGTCAGCAAAAATTATCAAAACAAAGAAAATCAGTGGGAGGAAAATAAGAGTTAAAGGCATCAGAGGTAAACACTACTATATATACCATCCTGCCATATTATTAATAACAATAATCTAAAAATGGATACATAAATAGACATGTAAACTGAGCAAGTGCTAGGAGAAGAGGACTATATGAATGACTATATAAAGCCTTGGCAGATGATATGAGGATGCTGTAAAAAGTTGGTGGAAAAATGGAACTAAAAGACAATAGAATTTTTCCACAAACTTTTTTGAAGCCTCCATGTATTTCTACATATGTGATTACATATGCTGCAAAATATACATAGACTTGTGTGGTAGAGTATACAGGGAACAAAATTATCTGTCATAACAAAACATCCACAAAGGAAAAATTCTACATCCTACTTTGGGAAAAACTGGGTCTTAAAATGTGTGAATGGGCATCTATGTTCTCTCCCTGTCTGGCATAAAGAAGAGTGAAAACATCCAAAGGCACATGAAAATAATTAGTCGAAAGAGCTAATGGACCGCATGAACATCAGCTTCTATGCCTTTGAGACCCGAAGAACTAGATGGTACCCAGCTACCACACCCAAATGTTCTCAAAGGGGTTGCATTAGAATGTTTTGGGTAGAGTGGGAGAAAAAGTTGCAACAAAATTCAAAATCGCAATAAAATGAGGGGTTACTGGTATGATGGAGGAACCCCCAGAACAATAGTTTTTATCACCCTTCAGTCCTGTAACTGAACTCACCCAAGTGGCTGTTTTTAGCCAAGAAAAATAGGTCTACAAGGTAAAAAGTAACACTTGGAAGGTACCAACTCCTTAGAACCAGCAACAGTTCAAAACCAAAGGATAATTGCCAAAGGACAAAGTTCAGGAGGCAGGGCCGGCTAAGAACTGAGGAGCATGTAGGTTAAGTGATGTTACATTGTGGGCATTGTAAAATCAATGACAGGAAACGATGTGTGTGTCTATTGGCGAGTGGAATACTAATATGTTCTGTAAACCTTTACCCAATACACAATAAAAAAGTTTTAAAAAGAAGATGAAATGTGTTCTGTGCCCTGAAAGCCATCCCCATGAAATAATGAGGATATTTGAAACATGTTTGAAATGCTGTAGCAGGAAAATAACAATCATTCGTGGATGTAATGAAGAGCTAATAGGTAACCACGACATGCCAAGAACAGTGTAGCACTGGGGACATGGTAGCCAGACATGATCAGATCTAAGTTGTGGAGCCATTACGCTGCCTGCTGAATGTAGAGCTATGTCGAGAAGGGCAAGGAGAGAGAGAGGGCGGCCAGACGGCAGTCGACTTTCTATTGCTATAATCCAGAAAAGAAATAATGCTAGCGTGAGCCTAGGCGGTGACTGTGTAGGCGGATGAAACTCCGAGATTTAGAGATATTGGCTCCACTTGCCGAGGGTTCGTACTGCTGTGCCTGACGACGGGAAAAGAAACTCGTGGTGATGAACAGCATCCGGCGCGCGGCACGCTTCATCTTTCAGGCCAGCAGGCTCTTCCAGTCTCCTAGTGAAGCATTAAATTATCGCTCTGACAGCAAGCATTGCATCAAGTGCTGTACTACATTTGTCCATACGTACCCAGACAAATCATTATTAAAAGTACATGAAATCAGAAAGAAAAGCAGGCTGCAGCTGCCAGTAGACCAGACCTCCCTCCACGCACAAATGTAAATACGACGCAGAAAATGTCTGCTAAACATAACCTTTTTCTAAGTCACCAGAAATATTGTTGGCAGCTGCTGGTGACAACTTATTTCATTACATTCTAATGATGTAAACTGCTCCCTCCGGATGATTTCGCTTGCTGCAGACAAAATGCTTATTGCTTCTTTACTCGTGTAGAACACAGATGAGTGCTGAGGAATTCACACCCAATATTCAAGAGTTTACGCTAACCTAACAGACCAGCAGCATTCTTTGGAGAATAAAGACGGTTTAATAGGAATGCATGTCACAACCCAAATCACCACCTCGCTGCATTCTACATGTGAAGTCTATTAATCCAGGTCTCATGTTGAAGCCTGTGATTTGGGAAGCCAGAAGAATGTCTTGGCATGATGCCAACTCCTCCTCAGCCAGGGCTGGGTAATCAATAAACTCTTTATCTAGCACCACCATGAGTTCGCTGTGTGAGTGCATGTCTGCATAAAGTCCCCATGCTGCTTCCACTTGGTGAGTGGATTAATAAGCCAAAACAAACAACCCATTGCCATCAAGTTGATTGCAACTCATGTCTAAACATCTGCTGGGGGACAAAAGTGCTATAGAATTTTCTAGGATGATGGGTAAGAATATGGACTTTCTTTTGAAGTTTACCTGAAACCTAGTGAATCGGATTCTATGGAAGTATGACCCAGGTATCTGCATACTTAACAAGTTCCAAAGACAATGTGAGAGGTTGATCAGGTCCTTTAAAGGCCTATGTGAGTGAGAAACAGATTGCCATCAAGTCCATTTCAACTGATAGCAACCTGATAGGATTGGGCAGATGTTGCCAGGAGAGATGACCAGGCTGTACTTTACAAATATAGTCTACCACATCTTTCTCCTGTGGGGCAACTTCCTCTGTGGAGCTGCTGGTGGGTTCAAACCATGAACAGCAGCCAAGCATTTCGACACTGCTCCGCCATGTCTCCATCTGAGTAGGAGCAGGCACATAAAGCTAAGTGCATAAGCCACCGAAACCGATGCATCCTTAACGAAGCTCTTCATCAGAGGACCCTGCTGAGAAACTTCCTATGACCTCCTTTCGCTGGTTCCTGGCTTCTGGTCTTCTTATTCCTAGCCCTACACCCCAGATGTGCTCGCCTTTTTATCCCATATGCAAGATCTTGGACAAGTCAGTTAACCTTTCTGAGACTCGATTCCCCCAACTGTAAAACAGGGGTAATATTACAATCTACTGGGTTGTTATAAGAATTAAATAAGTTAATATACAGACATACTGAGTGCATACTAAGGAATCATTTGTCACGGTGCACTATGGGCTTCATTCTAACTCATGTTGACTCCGTGTGTGCAGAAGAGACCTCAGGTGGTGACTTCTCAGAAGCAGATCCCTAGGCCTGTGACTAAAAGCCCATCTGAATGTGCCAGTAAGGGATTCTGAACAATGAAGGCATCAACTACTTACCCTCTGTCTCCTTTTATTCTGGTCTCACAGCTCCTTCCTTGATGGACAACCAATCCTTGATTTCCCATCTGAGCAGAGCACAGCTCCTTTCATCTGCCTCCAAATTTGCAAGTCTCCAGCTCCTACCTTAGCACTTGTGCACAGGCTCCAATCCTACCCAGCCTAGCCTGCTCCGAGTCACACTGACACCACCTGATGGCCACAAGACTGGAACGACTACTCTGAGTGGCAGCATTCACAAGGGTCGCAAGCATCCGCCTGGGACTCAAGACTTTGCACAACTTAGCCAACAATAGGAGCTGCAGAGTTGTCATTCTTAGTGCATGCGTGATGTGTCCCAGGAAACAGCACATCTGTATTTGTTGTGTTGCCTGCCCAGCAGTGTGCTGTTTGCCAAAACAAGGGTGATGATAGTACTGATAATAACTGCCACTTGTCACCAAATCTAGGTCACACTTATGCGCAGGACTTCATTCAGGTGTTACTAGTCTCATTTTACTTTAGAGAAAACTGAGACATGCAAAGGTTATGAAACTTGCACCAGTGCACAAGAGCAGTAGCCAGACTTCTAACGCACAGTCTGATCTCAGGATTCCTTCCTGTAGAATCTCCCAGAGAGCTTGGAATCATGCAGAGGCCACATCGTGAAAATCAAAACATACTTCGCATGCCACATGGAGACATACAAACTCATACGGCTTATGGTTCTTAGGTGCCGTAAGTAAGGTTGGATCTGATTCATAGTGACCCTACGAGCAACCACCAAACAGTGCGCGTTGGGAGCCATGCTCACAGTCAGGACGGTCTGTGCCCCGCGTTGTGCCACTGGGTCGGTCCATCTCGTTGAGGGTCTTCCTCTTTCGTGGTGGCCCTTTCCTTTAGCAAACATGATGTCCTTCACCTGGACTTGTCCCGTCTCATAATATGACCAGAGTACATGAGACCAAGTTTTACTGAGCTTGCTTATTAGGAACGTTCTAGTGGTACATCTTCCAACACAAAATTGTTAGTTCTTCTGATAGATTTAATATTCTTCACCAACACCATCGTGTAAGGCAAATCCTCTTGGCCCTCAGAAGCAATATGCTGTCAGGTAAGTAAAGAAAAGTAGGAGTCCCACTCAGACACTTATCTCTGGATAATTGCTGCTGAAACATTTAAACTCTCTGAACCTCATTTTTCTCCATCAAAAAAATAGGGGAAATAATGGTACCGCTAATGGTTGTATATAAAGATTAAATTAGGGAATAAATGTATAAATGCTTTGACATGTTATATAAATCTTGGCAGTTAGAATTACCCACTAATTCCACTAATATTTATTCAAGACTGTGTTCCAGGCAAGGGAGATGCAACTATGACGTATACAAAATCCCTGCTGGTCAGCATCGAGCTTAGAAATTAGTAAAACAAAGCCCACCGTCATCAAGCAAGTCTGAGCCATGGGAACTCTGAAAAAGGTTTCCAAGTCTGTATCTTTACAGGAGCAGGCAAGACAGCCTCGTCTTTCTCCTGCTGAGCAGCTGGTAGGTTTGAACTATCAACCCCTAACCCATACCACCTTTATGGCTCCTTAGAGACTAATTTTTTAAATAAAAATTAATGGATCAGTCCATTTTACTGAAATAGAGGATGCATGCAGTATTATGGAGACATACAGGAGAAACATCTAACGCTGACCCATTGGGGCCAAGGAAGGCTTCCTGCAGATGGGACTCTAAGTCAAGACCTGGAGTTTACCAAGGCACGAATATGGAAAGTAAAGGAGCATCGAAAGCCCTCTCCTAGGCTTCTGGCTGCATAGGATGCCTTTTTCTAATGTAAGAAACGTTGAAAAGAAAGCACACTTGCAAGAAATGATGGCTAATTCTGTTTGGGAAGTGGTGAGCCCAAGGCGCCTGTCAGTGGTCACAATGATCTGGAGCTCAAGAGATGGGTTTCGCTGAAGCCATAGACCTGGAAAGTCGTGTCGCTGACACTGGAAGGCGTCACAAAGTGAAAAGATGGAATAATAAAATTAGAAAAAAGAAGGCTACAAAAGACTGTAGACTTCATTCTATCCTGCTTTCATGGACCTTGTTCCATCAAATACTATTCACCTCCCTTTATTTGCATCTTTGATCTTTGCCTTGCAAAGTTTTTCCCCCAAGGGCATTCAAATGCACCATCCTACTTGAAAAGACAAATAGCTTTTGTCTACCCCAAAACTCTCTCCAGTTAGCTCTATTCCTATTCTCCTTTCAAAGCTGAAATTCTTAAAATAAAAATCTAAATTGGAACTTCATTTTCTCACCTGCTATTCACTTCGCCTCAGGAGAAAGACTGGGCTTTCTACCCATGTAAACAGTTACAGTCCCAGAAGCCCACAGGGGTCGCTGTGAGTCAGCATTGACTCCATCGCTGTGAGATTCACTTCTCAACCAGTTTCCGTCTGGTTGTTCTCCCTGACTCTCCATTGCAGTGTTCTCATCAAGGACCCTCGTGGCCTGTCTGTTGCTAACCCCGAAGGATATGTTTCCTATTTTTATCTTACCCAATTTCCTAGGAGTGTTTGGGGGTGCTAGTCCTCCATACTTGCCTGGCCCCTTTTCCACCCCGATTGCTCATTCTTGTGTTTCTTAAATTCTTTCCTAGACCCATTTTTCTCCCTAAGAACATTTTTCTTCTTCTCCCTGCATCCAGTAGTCTAATCCATATCCTAGTTATTATGAGTAATTGGTAGCCTTTGGATCAATTCCAACTCATGGCAAACCTGTGTATATCAGAGTAGAAATGGGCTCCAAGGGTTTTCAGCATCTGGTACTTTAAAAATATATTTCTTCCTTCCACTCTGCCTCTGTATGGACTGAAACCTCTGCCTTTTGGTTAGAAGTCAAGAACATTATCCTGGAACAAACGGAAGCTCGTCTCTTGTTTTGACAGGGTAGAAAATGATGGCTCTCGTAAAATTTTAGGTTTGGTTGCAAGAAGTTAAAGAAGGCCCAGTGTAGCAGCTTTACACTGGCAGCAATGCACTGTCAGCCCAAATTAACAAAGACAAAGGAAGAAGACCTCGATGACCGATAACCAAAGCAGAAATCCATCAAGTCATTAAAAAACTTCCAACCAAAAACCGTGTCCAAGGCCAAATGATTTCAGCGGAGAATTCTACCAAGCATTCAAAGAACAGTTGACACCAATTCTACACAAATTGTTGCAAAATATAGAAAAATACAACAAACTCCCAACCACATTTTATGATGCAAGCACAACTCTAAATCCAAAACGTGGCAAAGACAACACCAAAAGAGAAAACTACAGATCAATATCCCTCATGAAAATGGATACAAAAATTCTCAGCAAATTACTGGCTAATAGAATCCCAAAATGCATCAAAAGCTAATACACCAAAAAAAGAAAGAAAGAAAAGCTAATACACCATGATCAAGTGGAATTTGTACCAGGTGCAGAAGGATGATTTAGCATTAGAAAAGCAATCAGTGTAATCCAGCACATAAACAGCACAAAATATAAGAACTACATAATGATATCAATCAACCCAGAAAGGACATTTGACAATATCCAATGTCTAAACCTTATTTAAAAAAAAAAAAAACTCTTTGGGGCCAAGGCTTGGCATCCCATCAGACTTGCCTGGAAAACACTCCTAAAGAGCAACAAACAGTCCTTGAACTAACTACAGGCTTTTGTTTTTGGTTGTTGTTGTTGTTGATGATGATGTTTTGTTTTCTTTTGTTACTTTGTTTTGCTCTGTCTTGTTCTTGTGCATGTTATTATCTCTGCAGGTCTGTCTAAATAAGATAGGCTGGATGAACAATCTGGAGGAGAAAACAATGGGACCAACAGTTCCAAGGGGACACGGAAGAGGGGGAGAGAGGGGGAGGAAGTGGTGTTAAACCAGTGATCCAAATTGGCGGTGAGGAGGGTGTAGGAGGCCTGGTAGGGCATGATCAAGGGTAATGTAACCAAGAGGAATTACTGAAACCCAAATGAAGGCTGAGTATGATAGTGGGACAAGAGGAAAATAAAAGGAAATAGACGGAAAAACTAGGAGGCAAATGGGCATTTATAGAGGTCTAAATAAAGGCATGTACATATGTAAATATATTTATATATGAGGATGGGGAAATAGATCTATGTGCATATATTTATAGGTTTAGTATTTAGGTAGCAGATGGACATTGGTCCTCCACTCAAGTATTCCCTCAATGCAATAATACTTTGTTTTATTAAACTGCCATTCCATGATACTCACTACCACCCTCCACCCCTCACTATCATGAACCCAATTCTACCTTACAAATCTGGCTAAACCAGAGGATTACACTGGTACAGATGGGGATTGGAAACACAGGGAATCCATGATAGATGATCCCTTCAGGAACAGTGCTGAGAGTGGTGTTACCAGGAGGGTGGAGGTAGGGTGGGGTAGAAAGGGGGAGCCAATTACAAGGATCTGCATATAACCTCCTCCCTGGGAGATGGACAACAGAAAAGTAGGTGAAGGGAGTGGGTAAGACATGACAAAATAATAATTTATAAATTATCAAGGGTTCATGAGGGAGTTGTGAGCGGGGGTGGGGGTGGGGGTGGGGGCAGGGGGAATGAACTAATACCAAGGGCTCAAATAGAAAGCAAATATATTGAGAATGATGATGGCAACAAATGTATAAATGTGCTTGACACAATGGATGGATGGATGGATGGATGGATGGATGGATGGATGGATGGATGGATTGTGATAAGAATTATACGTATGAGCCCCCAATAACATGATTTTTTAAAAAAGGAAAACAAAGAAAAACAAACCAAAAACAACTGAACAAATTAAGAATAGAAGGGAAATTTCCCAACACAATAAAGGCCACATATGCAAAACCAATGACCAACATCTCACTCGGTGGGTACAAACTGAAAGCATTCCCTTGCTAATGGGAACCAGGTAAAGATGCCCCTATCATCAGTGTACTTACTATTGTGCTGGAAGTCTTAGCTACAGCTATCAGACAGCAATAACAACTAAAAAAATCCAAAGGAATACAGATTGGCAAAGATGTGAAGTTCTAAGGATTTGCAGATGATATGATTTTATGGACAGAAAATCCCAAAGACTCAGCACAAAAATTTTTTTGAAAAGATCAAAAGATTTGGCAACATGGTAAGATATAAGATTAACATATAAAAATCAAAAGGATTTCTGTATAGTAATGAAGAGCAATAAAGAGTAATGAAGAATCAATAAAACAATACTATTTCCAATAGCCACTCCCAAAATTAAATACTTAGCAGTAAACTTACCCAGAGATACAAAATATTTGTAGAAAGAAAATTACAGAACACTAATACAAGAAATCAAGAGACCTAGATAAATGGAAAAATATACCATGTTCATGAATAAGAAGGCTCAATATTGTGAAAATGTCAATACTACCCTAATCAATCTATGAATACAATGTGATTCCAATCAGATTCCAAACTCATTCTTTGAAAAGTGGAAAAACTCATTATTAACTTCATATGGAGAGGGAAGAGACTCGGGAAAAGCAAAGAACTTTTTTTCAGTGGTTTTTAAAAATGCATATAGCACATTCATACACTTCCATAATTCATTCATATTTTGAAAGTTATATACACTCACCACAGTCAGTTCTAGAGCATCTTCCCCACTCCTGTACTCATTTTTGCTCCTCATTTCCCTGCAAGCTCCACAAACCTGGTACCCCCACTAAAACATACACCAATTATTGTCTCTATACATCCTCCCATCCTGTGCTTCATATACTGGAAAACATACCCAAAAAATAAACTTCAAAGAAACAACAACAGCAATGAAAATAACAAATATACTTTTAAAAAAGAAAAGACCAATGCCAATATTAAAATAAGCTAGAGAGAAAAAAATCTCTTGTGGAGAAAAAAAAAGCGGAAAATATTGAAAACTAGAATGAATCCAAAATGGGTCAAGGGGGAGATCTAATGACAAGGCAACACATTATAACCTGATTCTATCTGCCATAAGCAAGTTTACAATCACCTCTGTCAAATAGCAAGGCTATTTATGTCCCTCAACTGTGGGCAGAGGGGATCCACCAGAGGATTAATCCATGTGAGGACCTTGCAGATGTATTTGGGGGCTCTTGCTGTCATCCATCACCTTCTGCAAATTGGGTGTTATGGTAGTTACATAATCTGGTGTTAATTTGAGGATTAAGTGTGAAGGAGTGGAGTTTAGCCTATCAAACAGATCGCAGCTTGATGACCTCTTTCGGAGTCACTGAGATAAATAGCTCGTTGGGTGAGGGACACATGCTCACTCCCTGAGAGACACTGTGAGAGCTGAAGGAGCCACATGAAGATCCCCGCAGCACTGAGATGCTTACAACACCACTGGATCCACAAGACTTCCCACTCGCTTGATGGAAGAGGTCAGATGCTCACAGGCATCCTCCCAGAGGGCGATCAGTTGCCAGACTGCAGTAGGCCCCACTCCCTGCTGTTAAGCTCAATGGATGTCTGCAGTCATCTATTTGATTCCTGTAGGTGGGGTTTACACCCTACTGATAATGGATCCTATGGAGACCCAGAGAACAGGTCAAAAATAATCTGCCATCCTAAATCTAGGATCCGCCTATCTTGTCACATGTATATCCCCAATCCCTCCTATTCCTATTGCATGTATGTCCCTAGACCAACCCCTCTCATTACTGTATTACCTATAGCACAGCCCCTTCTTATGACATATGTCCTCACCTGTAATTAGGGGGCTTGCATGTCCCCAGAGTATATAAAAAGCCTGGGCTAGCATTAAAATCTCTCTCTCCCTTCATGTGGACCACCAAGCAGGGCTGAGGTGAGCATACTACCATGAATTGTGTCTGACTCCATTTATTTCAATATTTCTCTTCTATCGCTCATGCTCTCTATAACTTTACTATGATCTTTACTTATTATTGCTGTACAATTGCACCTACTGGACACATAATGATGTGTTTGTTAGGGGCTGGCTTCCCCTGACACTCACTGCCTGTGATCTTCCTGTATTCAGTGTCATTGCATGTGTTTTGTGAGTCTAAAAGGGACTTGACAGACTGGTATCAGATATACGGGCTAATATCGGACTTATGGACTTGATCTGGACAGGGCTGGGATGTTTTCTTAATGTACAATTACTCTTTACATAAAATTCTTTCTTATACACATGTGAGTGTCTATGATTTTGTTTCTCTCATCTACCCAGACTAACACAGGTATTCACAATTTAAACTCTGATACCTTTCCCTCCTTCAGATTTAGATTTTGTTATTTATCATCCGTGGATCACACAGGCTGGTGTGCTTCTTCTATGTGGATTTAGTTGATGTCTAACTTAGATGGCTGCTTCTTTGAAAACAAGCCTGGAAAACCCCAGACACTATTCTTTTTGATCACCAGGCACCATCTACTTTCTTCACCACACTTTGCTGTAGCACCTTATCTTCAGTGAACTCTTCATGAGGGCGACCATTAAGCGGGCTTAGAATTTAACATACTGTCGAGGAGAGGAAGTTATACAAGGATAGACTAGATCTGAACCACAGTACGTAAGTTGTTGATTTTTGCAGAAGGAACTCTTAAATGATTGAACTCTGTTTACATTGACCGTGGGGGTTTTCAATAGGGGAAAATTTCCAGTAACATTCACTCACAAAAGCAGAACCTTGCCTATCATACTAATACATATCATAGTAATGCAAGGCAGGTATGCAAATGGTAAATATATAGTGGTGTGGGCCACCTTTCATTGGACCCCCACAAAGCAAGGGTACATTACCAAGGTCCAGCAACCATCAATTCCACAGCTTTGGAATGGCAGTCATCTCCTTGCTCTCATACCAGGGAGTTTCAGTCTTGAGTCCAAGGGCTGAAGATGGTTTTGAGGTATAGCCCAGTTCATTCAGTAGTATTTCCACATTGAATCCTTCTGTTTTGGCCTAAGAGGGATATCATGTTCCCCAAAAAAGACAAGAGTCTAGGGTCACCATAGTACATAGCATATAGCCTGGGACACCAAGGGTTGGACAGAAACGAGGTCAAATGTGTCTAACCAGGACTATTGTAGCAGGTTTGTTCTCTATATCATTGTTGTTGAGTGTCCCATCCTGATACAAAGAACTTCTTTTTCCAACAGTTTTATTGGCATATAATTTATATATCATTCAACTCAACAGTTCAGTCACATCAAGAAGAGTTGTACAATCAGCACCACAATCAGCTCTAGGACATTTTCTTCCTCCTTGTCCTCACCATTGTTACCTCTCCATACCCCATCCCTCACCCCCACCCCGACCTTCCCTGCCATACCCCCAAGGAACCATTAATCCAGTTACCGTCTATAGATTTGCCTATCCTGGAGGTCAAAGACAGAAAAGCACTTAACAACAAACAAATTAAATGAACAAGAATAACAAAGTAAAACAGATGGAAACCTCAATCAAAAAGAAAGCAGAGTAAATTGAAAGCTAGAAACACTCGAGGGCTACATTTCCAACGTGTCCTGAATGCTGGCAAGACTATTCACATCCCCGGTCCATGGTCAGAGGAATCCACAAGAAGCTTAATCCATATGTATTTCCCCTTCACTTTTTTTTTAATGGAAACATCTTTAAAATATGTCAAAGGGGAAATCAAATGATAAGATATTACATTTTTACATACTTCTGCCATAAGTGATTTTACTCTGCTCTCTGTCTGATAACAGGGCTATCCATATCCCTCATCTATGATCAGAGGGGATCCCCAGAGACTTAATCCATGTGTGGCCCCTGCAAATGAGTGTCGGGCTTCCACTGTCCTCCAGAGGCCTGCAAACCTGCTGCCCACAGTTTAACTTCTAAGGCCATTTCCTCCTCTTGAGCAAAATTTCCTTAAAAAGAAGAACTAAGTAGTCAGCCTTCATCCCCAATCTCAAAACCTGCTACCCAACCACAGTAGTTAAAATAGTTTGGTATGGGTAAAATGATAGATGCATATATCAATGGAACAGAATAAAGAACCCAGTATTAAGTTCAACTACCTGTAAACAACTGATCTTTGATAAAGAGCTGGGGGAAAAAAACCATTAAATGGGATCAGCATAGTCTCTTCAACAAATGATACTGGCATAATTGCATTTCCATCTGTAGAAGAAGTAGACCCCATACTTCACACCACGGATAAAAATGAACTCAAGATGGGTCAAAGGCCTAAATGTAACTCTGAGCACGACAAAGATGGCCAAGAGAAAATAAGGACAAAAGGAAAGGCTCTCCTGCAGAGCATAGACACACTATCCCACATAACAAAGGAAATGCACACAGGAGATGACGAAGTTGGTGACAGACCAATTAGACATGAGGCAGTTCTGGCCACCCAAAGAATCATCAAAGGATCGGAAAGAGAACCCACAAAGTGGGAGGGGGGGGGGAATGATGTAAAATGAACAAGAGACTTATCCCTGAAAGCTATAGAAAACTGAAACACCTCAATAAAGAAAAGATTAATAACCCAACTAAAAACTGGACAGAGGACATGAACAAAGCATTCCCCAAATATGGCATCTAAGTGGCCAGGACACTTACAAAGAAATCCTCACCATCAGTAGCCAGACTGGAGATGCAAATAAAAGCAACAATAAGACACTACCTTTACACTGGCAATGCTAGCCATGTTGTAAAAAAAAAAAAAAAAGTAAAGGGAATAGCAAATGCTGGAGAGGCTGTGGAGAGAATGTCACCCTCAAACACTACTGGCGAGGAGGTAATTATATGCAACCATTATGGAAAGCAATCTGGTAGTCCCTCAAACCACTGGGAATATTAATTCCATCGGATCCAGCAATCCCTCTGCTGGCTATTTGCCCTCAGAAACTCAGAATCATAACACGAACAAATGTATGCACACCATGTGCATAGAAGCACTGTTCCCAGCAGCAACAAGATACAAACAACCTAAAGTCCTATCAGTAGAAGAACGAACAAAGGAACTTTGGTACATACACACAGTGGAATACTACGCATCACTAAAACAGTGATGAAATAACCGTGTGGCACGCATGCATGGACCTCAGGAGCATTATGCTGAGTGCAATGCACTGATAATTAAGGGACAAATATTATGAGATTCCTGTTATAGGAGAGGAAAAGCTTTCTCTAACTGGCAAAGGAAGGGAGTTTGCCAGGTGGGAAGATGAAGGGGTGGGAGATAAATCAGTGGGCTAGACTGTTGACAGGTGTTAACTTGGGTGGATTGGAAGGTAAATCCACAAGAGGAAGAGAGAAATCAGGGAGCAGGTGAGGGGCAAACTTCTGTGATGAGTGGTTGAACACAAAGTTGATGATCTGGAACGTAAAGCCCCACTTAATTTACCACAAAAAAACATGAATTTAATCATGTCGAGGGCAAAAGATGAGTCCCAGATGAAGTACAATGGTATGTCAGATTCAAATTATGGAGTCGGATTGCAAAGCAAAAGAATGTGCATGGGTCCTGGTGGCAATGGAGGAAAACAAACATGAAAGATCTGAGCAATGGTATGACAGATAAAGAACAGATGTAGGGAAAGTGGAGGGAAAACCAAATTAACTTTCTTTCTAAGATTTAGGACATTATGATTTTCTGCTTATGTACTGACATAATAGCTCTTTTCTGGAAAAAATATTGATTTGGCAAGATTTATCAGTGGTAGTGATAGTGCATCCTTCCAGGTGAACAATAATTTCCCTTAATGGAGAAAAAATGGAAGGAAGAAAGGATTGAGAGGAGAGGAAGAATTAATTGTTTAAAATCTGTGTGATGTTGAATCGTTAACTGATTTATACTTTAAACTTTTTTAAAAATAATTTTATTGGGGGCTCTTACAGCTCTTATAACATTCCGTACATCAAGTGTATCAAGCATATTTGAACATATGTTGTCATCATAATTTTCTAAACATTTACTTTCTATTTGAGTCCTTGGCATCAACTCCTTTTTATCCCTCCCTCTCCTGCTCCTACCCTCATTACTCCTTCATAAATTATAAATTATTATTGTTTTCATATCTTACACAGACTGCTGTCTCCTTTCACCCACGTTTCTGTTATTCTTAAACATTATTTTTTAAACAATGTAATACATACGCTTTTAAAGGAATTAACTCTATATCTTATTTGCATCTCTATAATGCCTAAAAATATAGAAACAATATTTTAGGGAATCCCGGAGTGGGCATGAACCATTAAATATGTATTTCTCTATTTGACAGTACCAACATTCATTTGGTCAAATTAGAAGCTTCTGCAGTATGCTATGAATTTTTATTTTCGACATTATGCATATTAAAAATATAACCAAGTTCTTTTTTGCCACAATGTTACTTGATTGGTAGTTGCTAATGAGTTGATTCTGACTCAGGGAACCCATGTGTGCAAAGCAGAGCTGCTTCATACAGCTACCAAAGTTGTGACAGCCAGGCCTCTCTTCCAAGGTACATAGCCAGGTCTCTCTTCCAAGGTACATAGCCAGGCCTCTCTTCCAACGAACCTCTAGGTGGGTTTAGGCTGCCAATCACTGTCTTATATTTTAGATCCCAGTGAATTGTCTGTAAACTAGGGCAGTCTCCTCGTTGATCTTTAATACAGGCTCAAAATCCCCCTCCATTCTATAAATAAATGTATTTGCTTTTTCTTTAATTTAACATGGCAAATAATTGCCCAATAATATTTCTATACCAGGTATTGTACTGAATGTTAGGCACATAATAATGCATAGAGTGGATATGATACCTGTCCTCATGGAATTTATAATTTTGTAGTAAGTTGAGTCTAAACCCAGATGAACGGGAATTGTTGCTATGGAAAAAATAACAAGCAGAGAGCAATGAAAGAGAATGGCAGAAATGAGAACAGCACAGCGACCAAATTAATCTTTCTAAAACCCCAATTCTATTATCTGTAAACTCTATCATTTGCTCTCAGTTGCCCCAGAACTGAACTCAGACGCCCTAAAGAGACACAAGAAAGCACGTACTTGACCTAATGAGCAATAAAACTTCACAATCGACGCAAGACAACTCTAGCTTTGCTTATCTTGACAAAGTTTGCCTGTTTCGGAATAAATTGAAAAATACTTTTTTATCTTAAAGCTTCCATCAATTACATGTAGAATTATTCTTAATAAGAATTTTAACTGGGATATCCAAAATGCGCTACCACTATAACGTGTAAAGCGCTGCTCTTTGGTGGCAGGAGAAGTCCGGAGTGAGGGTAGTGAAAAACAGATTGACATTTGGTCATTATTTCTCATCAAGAGTGTTTTACTTGTAATGCTACCTGACAGCTATATTCTAGGTCTGACAGCATTGAACCAGCTTAATTCCCAGGGAACTGCTCTAAATCGGCTGTATTGCAATCAGTTTAACAACCCCTGGAGGCAGTGAACTCTCTCCTTTGAACAAATACTCAAGGGGAAGAAATCTAAGATTTATAAAGGGCAGCAAGTACTCAAGAAAGGGGCAGAGTTTATGTGTGAGCCTATAATTGATGTTTCCTTTGTTGGAAAAGAAAGCTTCAGAGTTCTCTAGGAATTAATCTGTAACAAGTCCTGATCTGCACTAACAAGGGGGTACGGGAGGAGGGAAAGATGTGTGATATGGAGAGTTGAGCTGCTTCAAGCCAACTAGAAAAATGTGGAGGGGTCACAAAGTATGGAGAAGGAGGAAGGAACGCTAAAGTTAGACTAACTCTAGCCGGGCCATTGGCACGTCTGTGTCAGTAGATAGGTCACCATCAACAGCCAGGTGGTGATGAGGCCTTCTGATTGGTTTGTGAGCAGGACTCGCTTTGTGGACATGTTCCTCTCTGAAGAAAACGTCAATCAAATATGTCTCACCTCCATTTGAAATGACGGTAATACCTCTGTTGGTCATGATTTGGGTAAGCAGGTTTAAGATAAGATGGGCCTTGCTTTAACATCTCTGCTCCCACCACTACCAGCTGTGTATCCTTGGCGATCTTAGCTTACTCAGTTTCGAGTATGGAAAATAAGGGTGCTAATTCTTCCTGAATGAAAAACAAAAAGGAGAAACCCAGCCCACTGCTGTGGAGTGAGGATAGAGTCGAAATGCCCCACGGGGTTTCCAGGGTGGTAAGCCTGGATGGCAGCTGACTGCTCTCCTGTGGAGTAGCGGGTTGTTTTGGAGAGCAAATGAGCATCGAATCCCTGTGCCGCTAGGGCGCCTTTCTTACCAAATAAAGGGGTTGGAAATTGTGTCATTTAAGAACTGTGTCTGATTCACTGTGGGCCACAAAGTCATCATTGAGTTGATTAAGGCTTTACGATACGCAAGCAGGGATGCCAAGAACTTCCGTCTCCGCTCGAAGCCACCATGTGCTCAGAGCATCACAGACAGGACGCTCTGAGTGAAGGGGACACAGAGAAATCGTTTGGCGCACATAGTTTTAAAACAGTAATCAGCTTGTTACTTCTTTAGATTAAAACCAGCTGTTAAGAAACTTGTTCCTGAAACTGCAATGTGTCAGCACTTCGGGGTGATCTCATTCTTTGACATTAGGGGCAGGCACTACCCTCAAAGCTCATGTGACACCTATCTTTCGTGTGTGTGTGTGTGTGTGTGTGTGTGTGTGTGTGTACAGATTGCTACAGTTTTGATTATTCTTCCCTCATCATTTAAATCCCTGTTGTTGGTTGCAACTTCTAGAGCAGTGGTTCTCAACCTTCCCCATGCCGCAACCCTTTCATACAGTTCCTCATGTGGTGGTGACCCCCAACCATAACATGATTTTCACTGCTACATCATAACTGTTATTTTGCTAGTGTTATGAGCCGGGTGACCCCTGTGAAAGGGTCGTTTGACCCCCAAAGGGGTTGCAACCCACAGGTTGAGAACTGCTGTTCTATAGTATCTATAGTATTCTATAGGACTAGGCAAAGGGATGAATTCCATAATTTTGATCTGACATAGCTTTCTAATTCACATAATTAATTTCACTCCCAGACCAGTTTTAGGTTTATTTGATTCTCCCCACCCCAACATGAGAAAATTAGTCTCTTCACATGTGGGTATATGTCTTTGTCTTTGACCAGCAATGGCTCAGTTGTTTTTCATCAGATCTATTTCTGAATAAAGTTGACTGCTTCTTAAAAAATCAAGTATATCCCCCACTCCTCCAAAGAGCAAGGTTTTTCCATCACTGAAAACAAATGCTAACAAAAACTGAAACAGGCTATAGAGATAGTGAAAGAGCTTTTCCAAGGAAGCTGATCATATTTAAAAGACTCACACATGTGTTAAAGTGAGCCGTCTAGCCTATGTAATCAAACAATTGTAAATAATAAAACCCATGGTGAGAGGAGGCAATTATATCTGAGCACCTGGATTGCAGAAGGCTATGGGTAACAGTGAAACCCCAGAGTCCATTTGCAATGTCTCCATGTGGATTCAGTCACCACTGAAATCTCTGAATGTCAACCAAACTCATAGAGATGGCCCCTGTGACTTTCCAAGACTGTTATACGGGAGGAGAAATTCTCGACTTTCTCCCTCAGAGCAGCTGGTGGTTTCGAACTACTGACCTTGCACTTAGCAGCCCAATGCATAACCAGTATGCTACCAGGGCCCCCTGATCGTACACCAAGGATAGGAAGTGTCTTACTCCCAGAGTACATGAGAAAGGGCATTAGCTCCATTCATTCACCTGAGCAGCCAGGAAGGGGAGTCTCCCTTGAGGGCTTTCCTGAGTGTGTCCTTGGTGAGCTCACCACAAGGAGGCTTGCATAGCAATGTGTCATGCTTTGACTGCCTTGACGAGGCTCTAGGACCAATCTCGCAAGCTTTCTGTCCACCACAATGTATGTAACCACATCATGGCCCCATCCCTGCTCTGGTGACCTCACCTGCAACCATGATGTATTGATCTGCCACTAACCGTGCCTTTGTGACAGTTTTCCTTGACCTCTCGTGTCCTTTTAAGAGTTCTGTATATCAGCAAACACGACTGTTAGAGACTCGTGCTAATGACCCCCGTCATCTGGATAATAACTCTTTGTCTTGGCCTTGTCCCATTTAAGGCTTTAATAAATGTTCTCTTTTTAAAGGGTGAGTAGACGAACCAGTATAACCTCTGGATAAAGGATTACTCAGCAAAACAAACTGTTAAAAGAAGAAAGAAAAGAAAGTGACTATTTTCCTGTGGTTGCCACAATAACTACTTTCATTTCTTTAGTGTTTCCAATTGGATGTTTATGTGCCTCATTTTCCTTGTGACAAAATCTTTGCTTAAATAGATCTTAGGTCTGAAGCAGTCTTCTTTTTTCCATTAGGATAATTTTTTATATTATTTAAGTTGATTTCAAATAATAAATAACAAAAGCAAAAACTAAGCAGAAGGTTTCCATGTGTTCATTATCAGAGTGAAAGGAACACCTCATCAGGACTCTGACTCAATTGTTCTGTGATCAGAGTCACCAGCCTCATCAGGACTCTGACTCGATTGTTCTGTGATCAGAATCACCAGCCTCATCAGGACTCTGACTCGATTGTTCTGTGATCAGAGTCACCAGCCTCATCAGGACTCTGACTCGATTGTTCTGTGATCAGAGTCACCAGCCTCATCAGGACTCTGACTCGATTGTTCTGTGATCAGAGTCACCAGCCTCATCAGGACTCTGACTCGATTGTTCTGTGATCAGAGTCACCAGCCTCATCAGGACTCTGACTCGATTGTTCTGTGATCAGAGTCACCAGGTACTTGTTTGATTCTGGGTTGACATTGTCGAACCTATTCCCCAAAATTAACAACTCGGAAATCGCTGAATATCCCTCCATTTTACCCTGTACTGCATTTCACTCAAAGACAAATTAGAGCATTTCAGAATCTAGAATGAACATTATTTTAGTTGCTAAAAGGTTTAAGATGTTTTTGTTAGATGCTAACAGCAATGCCATTCCCTTGTAGAGAAGCATTCCCGTCAGGCTCTGTTTGTCCCTTTTCCTAAGGCTCTCCTGAGCATCTTGCATCGCTGAGAAATGAGCAGGCGCAGAACCAGAATAAGGAGGAGATCAGACATAAACTTTCTGAAGATTTTTAAGCATCCGGGCTTTTAACCACGGAAGTCGAAAAAAGAATGTTACCACAGAATAAAGCAAATTACTCTCACCTTCATGGAAAATCAAGTGCATCGCTTAAAAAAAATTCCCCGTCAGTTTACTTTTAACATCCCTCCTGGGCTCAACCCACAGTTGCAGGGGCGCCTGTCCCTTCTCCACCTGGGGTGTGCTGGCCACTGACAGCCGCACACTTCCGGACTGCTGGCCCTGGATCTGCTCTGTCTTTTCCTCCCCGCTCTCCACACCGGTTTTTACATACCTTTATACATACCCTAAACAAGGAGACCTGGTGGCACAAAGGTTAAGCACTCTGCCACTAACCTAAAAGTTGATGGCCTACCCCCACCCATCAGCTGTTCAGAAGAAATTCTTGCCAAACTGCTTCTCTCCAGATCGCGGCCAAGAAAACGCTATGAGTTTCCTCGGTCACGGGGGTCACTGTGAGTCAAACTGACTCCACGGCACCCAGTAACAACGCAGTCCCTGGGGATGATCCTGGTCCTCACATGCCTGCAAGGCAGGGAGAAAAGCTCATCATGCATTGAAAACCTTGATGTGCTTTGCCTGGGTCCTTCAACGAATCTAAATTTGAACCTATCCTACCCCATCAACCGGTGTCTGAAGTTTATCCTCCAGATTCTATTTCAATCCTCCCTACATTACCTGGGACCTCTGGAGCCTGTGTGCTCTTCTAGGACTTGCTCTTCCAGCCTGCGCTTCAGGTCTCTATATACTTATGTTTGTTGACATTATTACTCTCTTGACCTACAGCTGTTCTTTGTGTTAGTCTGGGTTGACTAGACAAAAAAATTCAGACACACATATATGTATAAGAAAGAGCTTTATATACAAGAGCAATTGAATATTGAGAAAATATCTCAGCCCAGTCCAGATCAAGTCCATAAGTCCACTATTAGCCCCTATGTCTGATACCAATCTATCAATTCCTCTTCAGACTCACACATGCAATGCCGCTGAATGCCAGTGGCTGGAAAGTCTTGTGGATCCAGTGGTGGTAGAGGCATCTCGGCGCTGGCAGGGGTCTCCATGTGGCTCCTTCAGCTCCAAGACCCTGGCTGCAACACTGTACCTCCATGAGGCTCCTCATTAGTAATGTCTCACAAGGAGTAGAGCCTCCAGATGAGGTCATCAAGGTGAGACCTAATTGGCAGGCCAAACTCCTCCCCTTCACTCTTGAGTCTCCAACTGACAACAGATTATGTAACTACCACACTGCCAAAGAAATATCCTCCATCCTGTTTTCATGTTTCTTGGGAGTACATGGAAAGGGGCATCAGTTCACCACAATGCAGCATCAGCCTCCACCTTCACCTCTGAAGCAAGGACTCTAGGATCACTAAAGGAGTCCTGGGTGGTGCGAGCAGTCCACGTGCTTGACTACTAAATGAAACGCTGGTGGCTCAACACCCCTCCCCGCCCCCCCCCCCGCCCCCGACCTGAGGGGCACCTTAAAAGAAAGTCAACGCAGTCCACTTCCCAAATGTCAAGTCAATGCTGCAGAGTGTAGCTCAACTGTAACACACCTGGCATCGTCCACATCAGCTCACCAAGGGCTGTTTTCTCTTTTGTTTCGGGGCTCACTGCAATGGCGGCCTCCTCTGGGGTGCCTCCGTGGCAATCTCACGGGATTTGCCCTTCCCTTCCTGGGGACCAGATACGATGTCAAACTTGATTCCAAAGAAAGGCAAAATATGAGTGAACCACGGAAAGTCAAGGGGATCTCTAATTTCCTTCCTTTCCAATATTATCTCTATCCAATTTTTCAGATCGATGTTCATCTTACCGCACACCCCTGTCAGTGTACTGCTGCAACCGTGTTGGACAAGCTTCCGCAAAGGAAGAGAACACTTTAAAATAGTGCGCTGTGTTACGCGGAATTTCACCCCAACCAAAAAATTAATTAGCAAGTTGTCCTTCATTTTCTATTTTCCTGAACAACTTGTACAGGATTTTTCTCTTCCTTGAAAAACACAAAAGTCGTCTGGGAAGCCAAGTGTGCCTGGGGCTGGTTCCTAGGAGAGACATATTTGATTAACATTTCAGATTCTTTGTTGGTCTTAGGCTTATTCCAATTTTCTATTTCTTCTTGAAGCAAATTTGGCATTTTAGATTATTTCAGAAATGTATTAACCTTTTTAAGGCTTTCAACATGTTGTTGAATATTCATAGGATTCTTCAATAATTTTGTAACGCTTATTTATTCTGTATTTGTTTCCCCTTTTACACTGTGTCCTGCTATATGTAATTAACCCTCCTGTTTAGTTTCCTTGTCTATGAAATAGTGAGAGCAACACTCCACAGTACCTCACCTGATTATCATGAGGATAAAAACATATCTATTCATAGGCAGAGAGCAGGAAGAACAATGCTTACCATGGAGTAAGTCTACCGAACTGTGAGCTGATATTGCTGTCCTTTTCATATTTTTATCAAGTCAGCTTTTGCATTTCCTGCCCTCTGCTTGGAGAGGGTGTACAGTTGCTTTATTACTGTTCTCCTTCTATTTGTCTTTTCTAAGTGTGTTCATGTTTCTAATTTACTGAGCTTACATATAAGTTTTCATTTGATTTGATTCTCTCTTACATTCTATTAAAGCGCTCACATTTTGCTAAGGACTATATGGACTATGTTCATTAAACTATACTAAGAGGGATTTATACTGTTTTTCATTTCTATGTGCAACAGTAATTTTAAAAGTACTGCGACTAGGTTTCCAGTTGAGACACGCCAAGGTTTATCCCAAAGAAAACATTGGAACATGTTGACCAGCGGGTGGCTGTAGACAAGTTCTCTTACTAATGCACTTGCCTGGTCTTATAAGGGTGCCTTCAAACGCCTTTTGACTTGCCCCTGTGTGTATGTGTGTGTGTACTCATATTTCTTCATTTCCCGTATGATTGTCCCTCCACCACCACCCTACACCACCCCCAGCTATCCTTTTATGTAGGAGCCCTGGACGCACTCTTTTTTTTTAAATCATTTTATTGGGGACTATTACAATTCTTATCACAATCCATACATACATCCATTGTGTCAAGAACATACGTACATTTGTTGCCATCATCATTCTCAAAACATTTGCCTTCTACTTGAGCCTTAATATCGGCTCCTCATTTTCCCCCTCCCTCCCCACTGCCCCTCCCCTCATGAACCCTTCATAATCCATAAATTATTGGTATTTTGTCACGTTACACTGTCCGATGTCTCCCCCGCCCTCTTCTCTGCTGTCCATCCCCCAGGGAGGAGGCCATATGTAGATTCTTATAATCGGTTCCCCCTTTCCACTCCACCCTCCAGGCATCGCCACTCTCACCACTGGTCCTGAAGGAGTCATCTGTCCTGGATTCCCTGTGTTTCCAGTTGCTATCTATACCAATGTACATTCTCTGGTCTAGCCAGATTTGTAAGGTAGAATTGGGGTTATGATAGTGGGAGAAGAGGAAGCATTTAAGAACTAGAGGAAAGTTATATGTTTCATCATTGCTACCCTGCACCCTGACTGTCTCATCTCCTCCCCACAACCCTTCATTAAAGGGGTGTCCAGTTGCCTATCGATGGACTTTGAGTCTCCACTCTGCACTCACCCACATTTACAATGATATGATATTTTTGTTCTTTGATGCTTGATACCTGATCCCTTCAACAGCTCGTGGTCACACAGGCTGGTGTGCTTCTTCCATGTGGGCTTTGTTGCTTCTGAGCTAGATGGCCACTTGTTTATCTTCAAGCCTTTAAGACCCCAGACACAATAACTTTTGATAGCTGGGCACCATCAGCTTTCTTCACCACATTTGCTTATGCAAATGTTTGTCTTCAGTGATCATATTGGGAAGGTAGTCACCCACTGATAAGATATTTAGTTCTTTGATGTCTGATAACTGGTCCCTCCTACACCTTGTGGTCAGTCAGACAGGCTGGTGTGCTCCGTCCATGTGAGCTTTGATGCTTCTCAGCTAGATGACCGCTTGTTTATCTTCAAACCTTTAAGACCCCAGACACTATATCTTTTGATATCTGGGCCCCATCAGCTTTCTTCACCACATTTGCTTATGCACACATTTTTCTTCAGCAATTGTGTCGGGAAAGTGTACATCATGGAATGTCAATTTAATAGTACAACGTGTTCTTGCATCGAGTAAGTACTTGAGTGGAGACCCAATGTCCATCTGCTGCCTGAATACTAAACCTATAAATATATGCACATAGATCTATTTCCCCACCCTCCTATATAAATGTATTTACATATGTACATGCCAGTATTTAGAGCTCTATAAATGTCCTTTGTCACCTAGTTCTTTCCTCTTCTTCCTTTACTTTCCTCTTATCCCATTATAATTTTTGAATTTATTGAATATATTGATGAATTTGTTTCATAAACACATATGCGTTTATGAATTTTTTCTCTAGTCTACTAGCACAGCATTGATTGTGGATCCAAGCAAGAAAAAATCCTTGAAAACTTCCCATTTCTTGATTTATCAGGATTCCACCTATTGGTCCAGATGTGAGAATTTTAGTCTTCTTTACACTGACTTGTAATTCCCTCAGAAGGCTGCAATTCTTGATCCCCATTAACAAGTGCTTCATGTCTTCCTCTCTTTCAGCAAGCAAGACTGTGTCATCTCTATATCAAAGATTGCTAATAAGCCTTCCACCAATCCTCATGCCACATTCTTCATATGATCAGTTTCTCTGACTATTTGCTCAGCTTGCAGAATAAATAAATATGGTGAGAGGAAACAGCCCTGTCACCCACCTTTCCTGATTTAACATCCTGCAGTATTCCCATGTTTCATTAGCACAACTGCCTCTTGATCCGTGTACAGGATTGATCCAGTTCCTCATGAGCACAATTTAGTGTTCCAGAATTCCCATTCTCCCCAAGATTATGCATAATTTGTCATGATCCACACAGTCAAATGGCTTGACATGGTCAATAAAAAACAAGATAAAATGTTTTTTCTGGTATTCTCCACTTTCAGGCAAGATCCATCTGACATCAGTAATGCGATCCCTTGATCCAAAACCTCAACTGAATCAAGCCTGAACAACTGGTAACTCCCTATTATTGTACTACTGCAACTGTTATTGGATAATCATCAGCAAAATTCAACTTATATGTAATACCAATGATATTGCTATATAGTTTGAGCATTCTATTGGGTCACCTTTCTTTAGAATGGGTATTAACATGGATCTTATCCAGTTAGTTGGCCAAGTACCTGTCTTCCAAATTTCCTGCCATAGATAAGTGAGTGCTTCCGGTGCTTCATCAGCTTGTTGAAACATTTCAATTAGCACTCCACCATTCCCTGGAGCCTTGTTTTGGGCTAATGTCTTCAGTGAAACTTGAATTTCTTCCTTCAGCGCGGTGGTTCTCACTCATATGCTACCTCTTGAATTGGAGGAATGCTCAGCTAGATCTTTTTGGTACAGTGACTCTGTGTATTCTTTCCATCTTCTTTTGTTGCTTCCTGCATCGTTCAATATTTTGCCCACAGAATTTTTCAAAATTGCAACTTGTAATTGTTGAAAAAGTTATATGCTATGATGAAGTGGTTGATTTCGTAAAATTCTATCATGTGATCACCAGCTTCGTGTCTATCACCAAGTCTATATTTTCTAACTGTTGTTTCTTTCTCTTTGCTGCCAACTTCTGCATTTCAATTGCCAATAATTATCTATGCATTTTGATTTCATGTTTGATCAATTTCCAACTCAAGTCATTGGTAGAATTTTTCAATTGCTTCATCGCTAGCTTTTGTGATTGGTGCATACATTTGAATAACAGTTGTATTGATTGGATTTCCTAGAAGGTGCATAGATATAATTCTATCACAGACAGCACTGAACTTCATGATTGATTTTGCAATATCCTTTTTGAGGACGCCATGCCATTCCTCTTGATTTTGCTATTCCTGGAATAGTAAATCATATGATTTTCTAATTCAAGATGGCCAATACCAGTCCATTTCAACTCAGCTACTGCCAGGGATATCGGTTGTTATAGGTTCCATTTTATTTTCGGCCATTTCCAATTTTCCTAGATTCATACTTTGCACATACAAAGTTCCAATCATTGGTAGATTTTAAAGCTGTTTCTCCTTACCTTGAGTTGTGTCCCATCAACAAATGAAGATCCCAAAGGCTCCCCTCCCACAGGCTTTACCCAACTCACGTCACCACTGATCAACTCCACTCTGAGAAGTCACATTTGGAGTTCTCCTACTGAAGGGACCCATCCTCTGGCACTGCCTCTGACAGTGCTCTGCTTCCATTCATTAGACTTTCATTATCTGACAATGTTTCAAAGCTCTGCCTAAGGCTTTCAGCAGCTCCTTCCTCCAAAGTGGAGAGCTGAGTCCTTCTTTGTAGTTTATTCTTAGTCTGGAAGCTCTACTGAAACCTTTGGGTGATCCTACTGGTATTTGAAATACCAGTCACATGGATTCCAGAATCACAGCAACACACAAGTCACCACAGTAAGACAAACTGACAGACAAGTGGTGGGAGTGTGATAAGTTGTATGTCAACTTGGCTGGGCCAAAATTCTCCCGTGATATGATCTAGTATAGTGTGGTTGGCTCCATGATGGGATCTTCTGTGAAGCAGCCAAACAGTTGTGAGGAGAACTGCCCTCATTTATCTAGTCACAACCTTGATATGACTGAGGGAGGTTTCCTTTGGGGTGTGGCCTATTCTTACTATAAATTGACAGTGTATGGAAGCTAGTTCATTTCTGCTGCGGGAGTTGGATCCTGTACTTGGTTCATTGAGTTCCTGTTATATCACCTGCCAATCCAAGGAGCCCTCAGGGGACTGGTGACCTTGGATTCATTCGGACAATCTCAGATTCATTCGGCTCTACATCCACCCGCCTGTGGTCTTCCTGCTTTATCTTCCTGCTTCCTGTTCATCAGTCCCTGCAGTTACAGGAGTCAAAAGAAGCCTCCAGCTTACACCTGACCCAAGTTGGACTGACCCACTCCCACCACTGTATGAGCTAGTTCTTGATGTAAATCTCTTTCTACATGCATGCACATATAAGCTTCACTAGTTTGCTTCTCTAGAAGACCCAGCATAACACAGAGAATATAGGAGGCAGGGGGAGAATGACCAACATTCCAGTCTAGGTTTGCCAATTTCCCACTGGCATTTTGTGCATAAGATGATCCTGCCCGTCAGCAGACCTCTATCCTGGTCTTTCTGGTTGCCTAGCCCATGTGGTATACCTGGCTAGGAGGACTGTGGAACCTTCTGGTTTTCGTACTTGTTCCCATTCCAAGCCAGGCTGAAGAACAATCCTGATATTACTGCTCTACTTTGGCCAGCGCTGGGTTGCTGCTTCAAACTTACTGACTCACTGTGAGGATGGGGCAGGTCATGACCCACTCAAGGCAATGGGAAGAGAAAACAAGAGTATGGCTGGAAAGTCTCCTCTGCCTATTCTCTGTCCTCAGCACAAAGCCCTCGTTTGCTCTGGGCCACCATTGTGTCCCCACTCAGGGACCTAACCACTTCTTCCTCAGGGATTTGTCCTAATTTTCTGTTCTTCTCTCAGCTACAACATTCTTATTCATGTGTCTGTCCCACCTTCCCTGCTGAGGTCAGAAGAGGGAACTAGAGTCCATGTCACCTTACTCACCATTACTTGGTCTCAATCGTTTAATATCGTTATCTCGGGTGGATAGCACAACTGAGGGCATCCACAGAAAATCAAGGCTTGCTTGGATAATCCATCTGACACGCATCCCTGCAGCCTAGAATGTAGCTAAACACCGACCAACACCACTTTCACTCTGAGAAACGTATCTAAAATGCAGTGACCAAGACTACCATGCTGTGATGCTTAAGGAAACTATTGAAGGCTGGGAAAACATCCAAACAATGTTGGCTGGAAAAATTAAGAAGATTCCAAGCAACTGCAATCTATCTAGTCGACTTCTGCCAAAATGGGTTTGTTTCAAGTCCTGACTCTATAATTTGACCTTGCACAAGTTATGCAACTTCTCTATACCTGGGTTTCTTTAAGAGTACCCACTTCATCGCGTTGTTGTGAAAATCAATGCACTAAATGTAAAGTGCTATTATCAAGGGCAATGTAGCCAAGAGGAATTACTGAAATCCAAATGAAGGCTGAGCATGATAGTGAGACAAGAGGAAAGGAAAAGGAAATAGAGGAAAGAGCTAGGAGGCAAAGGACATTAATGGAGGTCTAAATACAGGCATGGACATATGTATATATATATATGTCCATCTATACAGACATATGTATATATATGGAGAAATAGATCTATGTGTGTATATTTATAGGTTTAGTATTAAGGTAGCAGATGGACATTGGGCCTCTACTCAAGTACTCCCTCAATGCAAGAACACTTTGTTCTATTAAGCTGGCATTCCATGATGCTCACCTTCTCAACACAATCGCTAAAGACAAAGCAGGTGCATGAGCAAATGTGGTGAAGAAAGCTAATTGTACCTAGCTGTCAATAGATATAGTATCTGGGGTCTTAAAGGCTTAAAGGTAAACAAGCGGCCATCTAGCTCAGAAGCAACAAAGCCCACATGGAAGAAGCACACCAGCCTGTGTAATCACAAGGTGTCTATAGGATCGTGTATCAGGCATCAAAGAACAACAATTCATATCATTGTGAATGAGTGGGGGGGAGTGTGGAGTGGAGACACAAAGCCCATCTGTAGGTAACTGGACACTCCCTTACAGAAGGGTCTCAGGGAGAAGATGAGCCAGTCAAGGTACAGTGTAACAATGATGAAGCATACAACTTTCCTCTAGTTCATAAATGCTTCCTCCCCCCACCCCGTCATGATCCCAATTCTACCTTACAAATCTGGCTAGACCAGAGAATGTACACTGGTACAGATGGCAACTGGAAACACAGGGAATCCAGGACAGATGAGGCCCCTCAGGAACATTGGTGAGAGTGGCGATACCGGGAGGGTAGAGGGAAGGTAGGGTAGAAAGGGGGAACTGATTACAAGGATCTACATATAACCCCCTCCCTGGGGGATGGACATCAGAAAATTGGGAGAAGGGAGACGCCGGACATTGTAAGACATGGCAAAATAATAATAATTTATAAATTATCAAAGGTTCACTGGGGAGGGGTGTGTGGGGAGGGTGGGTGATGAGGAGCTGATACCAAGTAGAAAGCAAAGTTTTGAGAATGATGATGGCAGCAAATGTACAAACATGCTTGACACAATGGATTGTGATAAGAGTTATATGAGCCCCCAATAAAATGATTTTTTAATGTGAAGTGCTATTAATAGCATTGGCTAGGCACTTTAATGGTGCAATGGGTTAAGCATTGGGCTGCTAATGGGAAGGTCAGCTGTCCCCACTCACCAGTCACTCACTGGGGAAAGTTGAGGCCATCTGTTTCCATCAGGATTTACACACTGGGAAGCCATATGGGGCGGTTCCACTCTGTCCCGTAGGATCCAAAAGGTTGAATTTGACTCTACGGCAGTGGGCTTTTATTAAATAGCATCTGGAATATCTGGGGGGGGGGGTTAGTTGCTATTGGGTCACTTCACTTCTACTCGGCATCCCTTCCTTGACTGTAGAATGAGACATGTTCTCTCAGTCCCTTCTAATTGGATGGCTCTCATTGTATGTTTTTACTTGTGCCTAAAGGAAAATGAAAATGGACATCTATATAGCATATATCAAGTATTTTGTTCCACAAAAATTTACCAAAGTACAGTGGAAAGATTTTTAAAATCATTTTATTGGGGGCTCATACAACTCTTATCACAATCCACACATACATCCATTGTTTCAAGCACATTTGTACATTTGTTGCCATCATCATTCTCAAAACATTTGCTTTCTACTTGAGCCATTGGAAGATTTTTTTCTAATGTGTCTTTACCCTGAAGAAGAGGAATTCTGGTGGCCTTGTGGATGAAAGGTTGGGCTGCTAGCCACTAGGCCACCAATCCAAAGCCACCAGGCACGGAGAGAGACAGGGCTTTCTACTCCCGAGCAGAGTTCCAATCTCAGAAACCCACAGTGCAGGGCCACCCGGCCCTACAGGGTTTCTATGAGATGGGAGTTTGAGTTTTGTTTTGATTTCTGGCCTTAAGGGAAGTCACAGTATCATGACAGGGTAGCTGTGGATAGTTCTGTCCCTAGGGAGTGGACACAATGGAATAAAAGTTGGACTGGAAAAAATTGGTAGCCTGGGTTCTGTTTCCAAATGTAATCATAATGCATAGTGTGTCTCACTAAGTAAAACAAGTTAAATGCCAATTGGACAGCTGGATGACACTGACTCTGGTAATGAGGCATAAGTAGGTGTGTGTAGACACAGTACACAGCTGTAACAGGAACATCATCCTTCCAGTTATGCAGACCAGGGTGCAACGAGGCTGGAGACATGCTGGAGTGAAGCAGTCATCCGCTGTTGATACCCAAATCTACAAGGAAAGTCTTCTGCCTTTAACTAGAGGATCCCTGAGGGGGAAGTCATTAAGTATACAGCTGTCAACCACAAAGTCAATGGTTCAAACCTAACCACCCAATCCATGGAAGAAAGATGTGGTCATCTGCTTCTATAAAGATTTACAGTCTAATAAGCCACATGGGGTAGTTATACTCTGTCCTAGAGGGTCATTGGGAATCTAAATCAACTCAACGCTAATGGGATCGTTTTGGGTTTGGGGCCTTTCTTTTTTTGGGGGGGGACCTTTCACTAGAACATTAAATCCCCCTGAAAATGCAGATGACCCTGAGAGGAGCAGCAGTCATGTGTACCTTCGTTTGAACGGGTGTAGTCACTTCTTGCCTCTATGTATAATGTGCAAACGATGTCCAACTCCAGAGCCACCTTTGTGATCATTGGTATATTTAGTTGGCTTGTGAAATAATGCCAACCTTATAAAACCAAACTCACTGCCATCTGATCAGTTCTAACTCATAGTGACCCTATAGGACAAGGCAGAACCACCATGTGGGTTTCCAAGACTGCAACTCTTTATAAGAGTAGAAAGCCTCATCTTTCTCCCACAGAGCAACTGGTGGTTTCAAACCACTGGCCTACCAGCTAGTCAACCAGCTCATAACCACTACATTACCAAGGCTCCTTTATCAAACTTATAGGTAATCAATTTAAAATGTGTTAGGCCATGAATTAAGCCTCTGTTGAATTCCCAGGCATGTGAATGATCTTGCCTTTACAGTGCATTGGAAAGTGGATTACTTCTACCCCTCTGACAAGCCCAAAGAGGTATAAACTCCCTCAGGGGCTTGCCTTGATGAACATCGCCATACTGGAAGTTGCATGATCATGAGCTGTGCCCTGACAACCTTGTGGAAGCCCCTAGGCCAATATTGTGAACACTGCTGTCTGACATAATGCACATGTCCCCATTATGGCCCCGATCCCACTCTGGGACAACCAGGGTAAGCATGTTATATTGATCTGCTGCCAGCCATGTTTGTGTGACAGTCTTCTGTAGTCTCCCGTCCTTTTTAAAGCTATGAATCCCAGGAAACCCTGGGACACCATTCTGACTGCATGCTAATGATGGCCACCCTCTTCTGGATGATCAGTCTCTGTAGTTATCTTATCCATCCTCTATTGAAAAGTTTGTGGGGAAATGCCATTATCTTTTAATTCCTTGTTTTTATAAACATTTGGACCCTCTCATAATAAACGTGTATAGACATGTGTATAGTCATATCCATATGCATAGTCCCAGTCATCATTCCAAACCTGTTCAGTTTGTGTGCCTGTGTCCACTCATAGATTATTGTTATTATAATAGTATTATTGTGTAAACATGTAATGCTGTTATTGTGTATAATATGGTTACTCTAATGCACTATTATTTGCTTCTGTTGTCTTTAAAATATGAAAAAGAAAGAAGATCAAAGACTTAAAAATAATGTGTTCAGCACAGAAGAGAAATCACCTGTGTTCAAATAATGACTCTACTCCCAACTGGTGTGTAACCCCCAGGGCAGTGGTTGCATGTCCTTCCGCCTCAGGTTCCCTACATTTAAATGGGAATATTATTCATAATGAGAGTTCTTACTACAACTGCCTCGTTGTAGTTGGAGCACTATCCAGAAGATTACCTTCTGATAAGTTCAGAGGTCAGTGGCTTTGTTTGCGCATGGCAGACAGGAGGGGGGAAGGGGGCGGGGAGAGGGGGCATGGGTGAGGCTGTGCTGAAGGCTGGGCATTCAGGTCTCATCCTTTCTCCTGTCCCCACATTATTCCCCCCTCCCTCCCTCCCACCCCCACCCCCCGTGCCCTCAGCATTTCTTCTCTCCACCAACTTGATGACTAGGTTGTTGAACCTGCCAGAGACAAAGATTGACAAAGGCTGAAGGGTGATGAAGGGGCGAGAAGATAGGAAGTCTTCTCTGACTGATTGGCTGGTGGGGCAGCATCTTGCTTTGGGAACCTAATAAACATATAAAGGTGATTCTCTCTCTCTCTCTCTCTCTCTCTCTCTCTCTCTCTCTCTCTCTCTCTCTCTCTCTCTCTCCCCACCCCCCAAGTGTCCTTGCTCCAGTGTCCTTCCTCCTGCCCTCAGAGCAGCTGGCCAGCTTGTCTTTGTCCTTAGCCATCCCTAGGGAGGACTCTGAAAGCACTGTGTCCCACTGCCAGAGACCGATATCATCTCTAAGTTGTTGGGGGCCATGAAGTTGGTCTTATGACCGTCAAGTTCATTCCCACTCAGCAAGCCCCTGTGATTGAGTAGAACTGTCTGTCCCATGGGGTCTTCTCACATAGGCAATCCTTACAGAGGCAAATTATCATGTCTTTCTTTCTCCCACAGATCCACTGGGTAGGTCTGAACTGACAACCTTTTGACTCGCAGCTGAGCGTTGAGTGGTGGCACCTCTGTCTCCCAGGGTAGACCTGCCTGTGTGGCTTCCTGTGCCTTCCTCCTGAGGACCGGCTGGAGGTTTCTTACCGCTGACCTTGCAGATCACAGCTCAGTGCAACCAGCTCTCTCTTATATTTACGTGGCCCCTTGGAAGGCCCTCTTGGGAATAGAGTTGAAGCTGGAGGCAGCATGTCTCCTCCACGTGATGGGATGGGACTCTCCGCGGCACCACTGCCTCATCAAGCTCTCCTCTTCACTCTCTGCTCAGTCTCTCCAGTCTCCAGTCTCCAGCCACCACCCTTGGGCCATTCCAGCTCACCTTGAGCCCTCCTAGGGCTGCTGAGGCTGAAATCTGTCCATGAGCAGACAGCTTCGTCTTTCTCCCATGGAACCGCAGCCCAACGCTTAACTCACCATGCCACCAGGGCTCCCCTAGCTGCAATAGAGGCGGAAGTTTTATTTTGAGTCAAGAAACCGCATGAAATTTTTCATTTTGCCCATCACCTCACTTTGGAAGTTCATACATATTGCATCTTGGTGCCTCCGTCAAAACTTCCAACTTAATATTCTGTTACATTATTTTTATTATCATTTTTATTGAAATGTGAAGCAACCATCATGCAGATAGAAACAAAGGGCTGTGGTGATGGAGACAGAGGAAGGATAAACCATCCAACCTGGGGCTGGGGTGCGCCTTGGACATGGAAGAGTCCACTGCAGAGACCATGCGGGAGCTCACGTGTCCGCTTGGATTGTGAATAGAATCGTCTGGAAGCAGAGCCAAACGCCATTGTAAAGTCTTGGCTTGAGTCTATAATCCATGCTGAATTTTCAAAACTTCCCTTTTGGACGACTGACCCTCTAATCTTGATGCTGACCTGACTGTCCCCACCAAAGAGTACCTCCTTTTCCTCTGAGCACTGGCAGGTCCAGGAGAGCACAGTCTTTATCTAGAGGGTCATCTTGCTGTGGCCAAAAGATGCAAGTTTTGATCACTTGTGCCCCAAGGGTGTTGATGCACAGCATTGTGGGAAAATCTTCATAATGAACCCCAGAAACACACATGATTGAGAAAGCAGCTTTACTAACAGGTTACCTGAAAAGCCTGTCCTGTCCCTGTCCACTGACCATCCTGTGACCGCATACTTTTAACCAACCCTGTCAACCCCATTTATGTCATCCATCAATCCTACCTATCCCCACTTCCAGAAACTCTGCCTTTGTTTACGTCCATTGTCTTTTAGCTGATTGCTTCTCCCACCCCCGCACCCCCCGCCTTTTAGTTCCTGCTCAGACATTAACAAAGTTGGCTTTTTCCTGACTGTCCAGTGGAGCGGCTGTATTCCCCCTGTGGATATGGGAGTCTTTCCCGTCTGGACGGTCTCTATCCATCAGTAAAACTCAGTGGCTCTTACTGTCGCTGACTCCGTGATGTGGCATTGTCACATGCTTCAAGGATTCGCCTGTTCACTTAAAACTATGTGTTGAGAACATGGCTTATTCTGAGCAGGGTTTCTGCATGCTTGCTCTCTGGGGGCTTCCATCCCTGTTCTAGTGAGAGAATGGGAGAGACGTTAATAAAGAATATACAGAATACATATGCTCTATAACCTGCTAAAAATGGTGACTACAATGGATAGGTCAGGAATGAACTGTTCTGAAACTGGAAACAAGAACTGCCCAAGGAGGAAAAGCCTAGAGGGAAAATCTGGAGTTCTAAGCGGACTGGAGTGGACTGGAGTGGAGTGTGGCTAGAACGTCACACACCTTGAACACTGAGCGTGCCAGCCCTGATGTCAGGTCTCACCCCAACTCGACCACGTGCACAGAAAGCCCAGGTATCAATAGGCTGCCCCGCTTTATTCTTGGAGCCCGTGAGAGATTTGCCTTCTATTCGTATCCCCATGGCAATCCAAGTAATACAAGTAGAAGAACTGAATACGCTTCTTAAAAAATGTTCTAATTTTAAAATGCCATAAGACTTTGAGTTAAAAATAATTTGGTAATATTCAGTGTGTGTGTGTGTGTGTGTGTGTGTGTGTGTGTGTGTGTGTGTGTGTGTAGAGATAGAAAGAGAAAGCGAGAACAAATATGGGTCTCTTCCAATCACTTAACCAGGTAATTATCTTCAAAATTTTCATTCTAAAGAAAGGTGACCCAGTAGAATGTGGAAATTATCAAACACAATCATTAACATCACATGCAAGTAAAATTCGGTTGAGGATCATTCAAATCCAGAGACAGCCGTACTTTGACAGCTTGCTGCCAGAAATTCAGCACAGATTTGGAAGAGGATTTGCAGCAAGGGCGATCATTACTGACGTCAGATGAGTCTTGACTGAAAGCAGAGAAAATCAGAAAGAAATTGTGTTGTGTTCTGTTAACAATGCAAAGGCGCTCAACTGTGCGGGTCATAACACACTGGGAATAACACCGAGAAGACTGGGAACTCCAGAACACTTACTGACTCTCATGTGCAAACTATACACAGACCAAGAGTCAATTGTTCACAGAACCATGGAATGCTGCACGGTTTAAAATCAAGAAAGGCCGATGCCAGGGTTGCTTCCTTTTACCATACTGCTTCCATCTGTGTGCTGAGCAAACCGTCGGAGAAGCTGGACTATGTGAAGAAGCAGCAGCACCAGGACTGGAGCAGGCTCCTGAACATGTTATATGCACGTGACACAGACTTGCTTGCTGCAAGTGAGGAGGACTTGAAGAAATTGCTGGTAAAATAAAGGCTGTAGCCTTCAGAGTGGATTGCAACTCAATGGAAAGAAAAACAAGGTCCTCCTTACTGGATCAATATGGAAAGTCATGGTAGATGGAGAAAAGATTACAGTTGTTTAGTGGAATCCACAATCAATGTTCATGGAAACAGCAGACAAGAGATCAAAGAACACATGGCACTGGGAAAATCTGCTACATAGGACCTTGTTTAAAAGGTTAAAGAGCCCCGCACCCCCCACCCCAACCCCCACCCACACACACTGGGCGAAACAGGAAGGGAGCACAACAGAGCAACAAGGGGAGCAAAGCAATGAAGTCCCCGAGGACTCCCCAAAATCGACTTCAGGGGCAGGGTTTGACACCTCATCAGATTCGATCAGAAAACATTCATAAAAGTCAACAGACAAACCTGGAACTATGTAAAGGCTTTCCCCTCCCATGTCTACCCATATAAGGTATGCAGCAGGATAAAGGATCCTGAGGAGAAAACAATGGGACTGCGGAGGTGGGGAGGGGGCATAAGAGAGGGGAAGGGGAGGGAAGGAAGAGAGGAGCCAACAAACCCAGGGACCAGGGAACAAGTGATACAAAACTGATGGCAAGGAGGGCATAGAATGCCTGGTGAGGTTTGATCAAGTGCAGTGTAGCTGAAAGGAAGTACAGAGAGCTGAATGAAGGTTGAACATAATAGTGGGACAAGAAGAAAGTCAAAGGAAATAGAGGAAAGAACTAAGGAGGCAAAGGGCATCTATAGAGGTCTAAATACAGGCATGTACATATGTAAATATATTTATATATAATGAGAGGGATATAGGTCTATGTACCTACATTTATTTGTTAAGTATTAAGGTAGCATATGGACCTTGGGCTCTACTCAAGTACTCCCTCAATGAAAAAACACTTTGTTCTAATAACCTGACATTATGTGATGCTCACCTTCCTAACACAACTGCTGAAGATAAAGTGGGTGCATAGGCAAATGTGGTGACAAAAGCAGATTGTGACCCGCTGTTACAAGATATAGTGTCTGGGGTCTTAAAGGCTTGAAGTTAAACAAGCAGCCATCTAGCAGAGAAGCAACAAGCCCACATGAAAGAAGTACATCAGCCTGTGTGATCATGAGGTGTCAAGGTGTCACCAAGACCTGGTAACAGGCATCAAAAGACCCCAAACAAGCAAATAAACAGAAATCCTATTGTTGAGAATGAGGGGGATTGGAGCAGAGACCCCGAAACCCACCTGTAGACAATGGGCCATCCCCTCACCTGAAGGGTCAGAAGGAAGGGATGAGTCAACCAGGGCAAAGTACAGCACCTATGAACCACAATATTCCTCTGGTTCCTGGAGACAGGGTCAGGACTGATTATGGACTATAACCATAATGCAGACACATCTTAAAATTGTTACTATAGTGAATCTATTTGTTTGTCTTTTGGTATGAACCATAATCTTCAGGATGGAGTCAGTCCTCAGCTAAATATTCCTCACTGTCCTCCTAAATTCCAAGCTTTCCATTGGACTAATGTCCGATCAAGAAGCAAAATCCAAACTCACCGCCATCTGACTCATAGTGACCCTACAGGACAGAGTAGAATTTCCCCTATGAGTTTCTAAGACTGTAACTCTTTACGGGAGTAGAAGGTCCCATCCTTTCCTTAGTCTCCATTCTCCTACCCTTTGTCTTTCTCCTGTCCTTCTCCCTCTAAGTGGGTAGTGGCCGTGCAGTACCCAGTGTCTCACCTCGATGCCTGCTGCTTAGTGTCAGACCAGTACTAGTAAATAGTTTTTATTCCTTTGTTTAAAATAAGTTGTGAAAATTAGGGGAAGCATTTGGATAATGGTTGCACAATAGGATTAATTAATGTCACCAAATTAGGCACATGAAAAATCTTGACTTGCCAACTGTTGTGTTAGGTACATTTTCATAAGAAACTTTTTAGTGTGCAGGGTATAGAAATGAAGCTTTATGATCAAAGAAGGAGCTAAGAGAGAAAATCAAAAAAAAGAATTTTAAGAATTGAACTGTGAATATATATTTCCAAAGTGGTTCACTAGTTACAAGGAGCTCAGCCACCCACTGCAAGGTTGGCTTTCCAGACACACCAGCCACGTTTAAGAAGAAAAGCCCGGAGTGTCTGCTCCTGTCAAGACTGTGGACGAGGAAGCCCCTTGGGATTATCCTCCTCTGTTCTGAGATGAGTCAGAATCAGTGCGGCACGCAACTACAACAACACGTTTGTTTCCAAAACTTCAGCTAGAAAGTTTTCTTTCCTGCAGTCTCTCATGGGTACTAATTTTCCTGCATCGTTGGTAACATGAATAGTGTAAGTATATATTTCCATATTTCATCTGAAAAAAGTTATCCATATAGATACGCCTCTGATTAATTATTAGAGAAATTGAAAAACTATTCCGTTTTTAATTTTATCAGCTGTTTGTATTTTTCTTCCATTAACTCTCTGTTCATGTCTCCTACGTATTCTTTCATTAATACCTTTAACTTTTCCTAATACAATATAATAAAGGGTCTTCCTCTTTCTCCTATCCAAAAAAAAAAAAAAGCCAAAGTAATCTGTTTAGAAACTCGTTCCCCTAAAATAAAGCTTCAGATCCCATGCTGTCCCCGGTGACAGCAACTTAGGAAAGAAGTCCTTTTCTCAAACATTCGAAAAGATGTATGGTTTCATCAACAAGATCATTAAGAAAGATAGAAACCCAGAAGCCCACCGCCTCCCAGTGGATTGTGATTTCTGGGGACCGGCTCTGCCCGACCAGACAGCCGGGATCGCTTTTGAAAAGCCAGGCTCTGCTGCCCTCTGCCGACAACTATGAAAACTGTTCTCGAATGAAAATCCACAAGCACGCACGTCCCAAAACTAAAAGCACGGATGGGATTCCAACTTCTGGCCTCCGAAAACACCCGCTGCTATCCACGCATGGCGACAGATGCCACAGCTTGAACACACCGACGGGCCCTGCGGATCTATCGCCGGGACGGCCGCTTGAACCCTCTGACTCAGACCTCAGTGTCCAACGTCTGTCACACAACATGCCCCCAAACAAACTCATTGTTTTCCTTCACAAGCCAGCCAGTGGGAGGGCCTCCGGTGCTGCTCTTCTCGGGGGTTCAAGTCTGAAAAGGCTGCTGCTGGTAAGTGCCCTCCCTCCAGTAGCAGCCCGATGCACCCGTCCTGCACAATTGTTCTTGTCCTCGGCGCCTTGTGGTTGTAGAACTGTTTCAATCCGTCTCGTCGAGGGGCCCCTCTCCCTCGCCAAGCATCACGTCCTTCTCCGGGTCTGGCCTCTCCTGACCACATGCCCCAAGTACTGGAGATGAAGTCTTGCCACCTTTGCCTCTAAGGAGCACTCTGGTGGCACGTCTCCCGAGAGATTTCCTTCTTCCTTTGGTAGTCCATGTTGCTGTTTGGCTGGGAGCCATCCAGTCCGTTCTGACCCACAGCCACCTTATGCGCAACGGAATGCAAGGCGCCGGTCCGCGCCGGGCTCACCATGGTTTCCACGCTTGACCCCGTGGTGACGGCCGTCTGGTGGAGGGCCTCCCTCTTTGTCCTTTCAGGAGTCTTCACCAGCACCGTAATTCAAGTACATTTGCTATTATTTGGTCTTCCTTATTCAACGTCCAACGTTCACATGCACATGAAGGGATTGGACATCTTGGGGCTTGGGCCGCAACACCTTAGTCATCCTTGCTTCTCGGCGCGTTGAAGAGGTCTTTCCACGGGTCACAGGCTCGCCCATGAAATAAGTGCTTTGTTCTTGACGGCTGCCTGCATGGGCATTGATTGCAGAAGCAAGCAAGACCAAAGCCGTGGCCACATCCATCTTTTCTTCATCGGGCATCATGTTACTGATTGGTCCAGCTGGGATGAATTGTCAGGCGTACTGAAGGAGACCATCCTTGGTTTGTATCAGTCAGTGCTTCAAGGCCTCCTCACTTTAAAATTCTAATTCCTCCTTTTTCTTTGTTTCTTCCTCTTGCAGTCCCCTCCCATCAAATGAACTGGAGCAACTCCCTTTTCCCATAATACCTTTCAAGCCTGTCTCCTTCCCATTGTTACACCGGTTTAGGCCTTTTCTGGCCTGGCTGTGTTACACCTGTTTATGAATGTCTCTTCATTCCAATACATCTTAAAGTGCTGGCAGGCCCCACTTGGAGAGACTGAAAGCATGAGAAGGAGAGCATACGCGGTGACAGGGACTGTGGGGCGTGGCATACCAGAACCATGGGCCGGAGCACCGACTGGGACCGCCCAGTTGCATATGGACAGCCTGCATCTTCACCACCATGGCTGTGCCACAGCCGGGTCAATCACTTGGTACCTCACATGTGGAGATTGACCAGTGGCTTCTAATTTGGGGCAACCAGTTGGAGTCAATGTTTTCATAGTATTTAGCATGACTTTCATGTTTTCAATGAGTTCTGGTGGCACCTTGCGGGGTAAATTTACCCTTATGGGGTAAACGTTGAATTGCTAACCTCAAGGTCTGTAGTTCAGACCCACCAACTGCTGTGCTGAACAAAGACACGGATGTCTGCTCCCATAGGGATGGACAGCCTGGGGCAGCTTGTGGGTCTCTGAGAGTCAGGATTGACTCGATGGCAGTGGCTTTGGCTGTGAGGCTGCTTTCTTGTTATGGGGTTTCTGGGCTTAGTTCTTGTGGGTCAGGCTTGTGTCATACAACCGGTTTACATGTGGGAATTCTGAACTCCTCATCTGCTTTGAAAGCTATTTTCAATACACGAGATGAGACCCCAAATGACAGTCCACTTTCTGGCTAGTAAGAAGCCCTGGTGGCTTGACTGAAAGACAGAGCCCCCTACTGCTCAGTGCCATGTGGGTCGTGTGGAACCCAGCCGGCGCCTCAGGAGGAGACTTCTCTCCCATATGGATTACAGCCAAGAAAGACCGTAGAGGCAACCGCGCTCTGCTGTAGATGCTCAGAAGCTACCGTGCGGGAAGCTTGGGATTCCGACTCTACTGGGCGTCACTGACCACCACCGCCCAGGTGGGAGCCGGCACCTGGCCAGCTACAATCATAGTGCCTGTTCTGGGACCCTGCCGGGAGAGACTGGACAGAATAACCCACTGGAATTCTCTTGTCTTCTGGGTTGTACTTGACAAATTTCAATCCCAGAAGCACTTTGTATCAATCCAGAAGACATTCCCCCTGGCCTGCCGGACACTCCTTCTCCCACTGGTACTGAAGGTATACTTACTACCTTGGAGCCGCAAACCCGGCGACACAAATCCACTGCCCCCTCTAAGGAAAAAGCACATACTTGAGTCTGTGGTATAGAGCGGGGCTCTTCGCTTCCTCTTTTTCTTTGATGGACAAGGCCGTGCGTAAAGGGAAGTTTCAGAGAGGACACAATAACTTTGAACTCTATCTCTCAAAAAAGGGGAGAGGGAAGAAAAATGCCGACAGATTTATCTTCCTGGAAGACACTCCTGCTCTTAACACTCCATCACCTCCCTCTTGCCTCCGAATAAAGTTCAAACCCTTTTAGCCTGCTCTTCTAGGCCCACCAGGGTCTCTCCCAACCCATTCTACTGCTCCCTCCGTTCCCATGTTCTCACTGCAGCCACACAGAAGAGCGTACTGCTCCCTAGAGACGCCCATCATGTTGTCTTTCTGTGTCTCCCACACTGACCACCATCCCCTGGTCTTTTTATCCTAATCCTAATCATATGCATCTTTCCAGTCCTGGGTTCCACACGACTTCTTCCACAAAGCCTGCCCTACTTTCTTCAGCTCGTCTTTCTTTCACTCAAGGCCAGTTACATTTTATCTCTTCTTCTCATCAGTTCAAATGAGCCCATATTCGTTGAGTGCCTGCTACACGTGGGGCAAGACTAGGCTAGCTCTGGGCACACTGAGGCCAATAGAAGCAGACGTGATCTTCATCCTTGCGTATCTTAGAGTCCAAGACGTATCACTTTCCAAGAGCCTTTCTCTTCCCATCCACATCTTACTTTTCCTCCTCGACTGCAGATTTTACAAGAAAGTATCAATATTTCAATGTTTCATCCACTTTTTATGCCTTCCTCATGCATAATATCTAGCAGAGTGCACTGCGTGCGCATCTTACTCAGTATTTGAATAAATTAATAAAAGTTTCAGCTGTTCCTAGGTCGATGAATTTCAGAACCAGTCCTCGCTTTCCCAGCTCAAATAATGGATTGTTAACTTTTAAATTTGAGGGGACTAATATTTCCTATGAAATGTTTTATTTTAAAAATTCTTCAACATTTAAACTGAACACTCAACAGAGTGAACTGTGTGGGTTTGGGAGTCACACTGAACGGTGTGACGCCCAACTGCGCTGGGTGAACCAGGGGGTGGGGTTTTATTTGAACCCTCTGGGATTCAGTTTCCTCATCCGAGTGGAGGGAAGACTAGACAACCTACTGAATGGTAACCAACTAGCAGGATGTAGATGTGTGACACACTGCGGTTATTACTACTGTGATCTGTTGACCATTCTTGCTCTTCCTCTGACTTAGAGCGTATCATTACCACGCCCGGGAGCTGGGAACATTTTAGTGGCATGCTTGCAACCTTACAGCCTGTGAGTAATGCAGCCCTTACCTTCTAACGTAAGTAGCTAGCATGGCCGTGTGACTCCTTTCGGGTTAGAGAGACATCCTCGGTTGGCGAATTTAAAGGAAGACACTGGTTTTCCCTTACCAAAGACACATGTCTGAGGACTGCCCTTCTTCCCCGCCCTTCTGCCTGCCTTAAACATAGATGCCTGAGCCGGAACTGAAGCTGTCATCTGGAGACGATGCAGAAAAGCCAAAGAAATCAGAGAACCTAGCTCAGACATGAATCATGCTCATCACATGTACCTCTAAGTTCCCTGTTACGTGAGAAAACAAAACGATTTTTGGTCTAAGCCAACATCCATTGGTTTCTGTTACTTGCAGTCAAACACAGTAACAGCTGATGCCCCTGCCTAAATACTCTATGTAGGAGAGCATGATAAACTGCTTCACTTCCTCCAAGACTTCGGAACACAGAAGTTTGGATAGTTCGTGAAAATTTTGTATAGGAAATGTTGTACCTTACAAAGTCTAAGAAGGATTGACATTTAACTAATCAGGGAAGAAGCCATGAGGCTCAGTATGTTCAAGCAGGTATGTCTCCGGCTGGAGTAGTACTATGTATAAGATAGAGAGTTGCCAGTGAAAACAGAAAGATTGGTTTGAATTATCAGTCAGCAAACATGCACACCCTCCCACCTCCCAGTGTGGGTGCCACATTCCCTTGCTCGTGGTCAGGAGTCCTGCTGTAGCCAATAATGTGTTTGAGAATTTCACAAACCTGGAAGTTTGAAAGATGCCATCATATGAAAGACCAGAGTAGGCAGGTTATGGAGCCTAAGCTCATCAGTGGTTACCTGGGGAAGGGAGGAAGGGCACCCGAGAGGAAGGGACTCAATACCTGGGGCACTGAGCTTCTGGTAAGGGTGCCAAAAAGAATCAGAAGCTGGTCGTGGTGATGGTTGCATATGTGATGAGCATGATTATTGTCACAGAACTGCACATTGAAGAATGTTCAAATGTCTGATGTTTCATTATATGTATATCTTATCAAAACATATGCCAAAAAATAAGAGTCATCACATGACCTAGCAAGTCTACTCTTAGGTATATATGTATACATGAGGAGCTCATGCTAGGGGCTCAGGTAGAAAGAAAATGTTTTGGAAAAGATGATAATGACATGTGTACAGATGTGTTTGACACAATGGATATATGTATGGATTGTGATAAGAGCTATGAGCCCCCAAAAAGAGAAAGAAAGAAAGAAAAATATGTGCTATGACATGGATGGACCTTGATGTAAATGCTATGCTGAAAGAAATCAGTCACAAAATGCCACATCTTACATGATCCATTTTTATGAAATGACCAGAATAGGCCACTCTGTCTGTCAGAGTCGGAGCTAGGAGGCTCTGGGGAATGGGGGGAGTGATTGCTGATAAAACATGGTTTTCTTCTTGACTCGATGAAGCTTTCCTAGAACTGATTGTGGTGGAGCTTTGTACAGCTCTGAGCATGCTAAAACCGTCGATATTTTTACACTTTAAATGAGTGTGCTATATGGTATGTCAATGATCAGTCAATGAAACGGTTACATCAGTAAAGAAACAGAAATAGGCTAGCATGATTGGGCTTGCCTTTTTTTTTTTTTTTTGCGTTCCTTCTTTTCAACATGAGTTGACTCCGGTGACCACGGTCCCAAGGAGAAGGTGCGATATTAGGAATGTACCAGGACGAGGCCTGCAGCGCGAAGCCAAGCCTAGCGGAGCCTCAAACAGAAACTGTGAGGTTGATTTGGTGACAGAAAGAGAGAGAGAGAAGGCAAAGGTAGAAACCAGCTTCAAGGGTTTATTTCAGAGCTCCGGGGAGGGAAGGGCGAGCAGAGAAAGGGACAGGAGCATCCTGAGCTCCTGGGTGAAGTTCACAGCCCCCAGTTGGGGCCCGAAGTCATGCTGTCCAGGCGAGAGGTGGGGAATTTTCCACGGCAACTTTGTTGCCTGCAGGTCCGGAGCTAAGCAACAGCGTTCAAAGTTATTTGTAACTGTTAGTCTCTGCACCTGGATATGAAGACCACAGAACGGGAGGAGGAGGAGTGGGGGGAGGGGTCTTGCCTTGAAGTGTTTCCACCAGCTCTATCTCCTTGCCTGCCTGCCCTGCTCTTGCCTGACAGAAACAACTCAATGTCAGCCAAGCTACAGGCACTGGAGCAGGGAAGTGATGTGTATTTTCGGTTCTATGCCACTGAATGAGGGTACATTGTGCCGTATTATTATGGAAATAACTGAAATGGTTGCCGTGGGCCGGAGCATTAGCTTCCACTCAAATGGAGCCTGTAGACCTGCCCCATGGGCTTTCCCAGTCTGGCCATCTAACAGAGGCACCAACTCCACATGGGCCTCTCGATTGACAGGGGAGCACTTGACCACTGCACCACCAGGGCTCCTGTGAAACAAACTCTTTCCCCAAACTCTGTGCTTCAAGTTCACAAAAGGCTTCCCTTTCAGATCTCAATGTAAGCGGTTCTCAACCTCTGACAGGTCTCGGTTTCGGGGCACACTCTTGGTGTCTGCTGGGTGGACACTGGAACTGTCCAGGAAAGCCCCACAACAAGCAAGTCCCCGACCCCATGCCAAGACCGCTGCGCTTGAGAAGCCCCGCCCTAATGCAACGGGACCCCACATTACAGTGGCACATTGCATCCCATCTTGCCACTTGCCCCTATGTAGCTGGAAGAACTCCTGTACATGTCTGGCAGGACTGATTGATTGACCAAGTATGTAATTAATTCTATCAGTATGCACCCCACTAGGTGCTGAGGATCCAGTGCTAAACTAGAAGACAAATTCCTCTTCTCAGGGGTTGATGTTGCAGTGAGGGGGACAGGGACGAAGGACTTTAGGTCAGGGGAATGGAACAGGCCATAGGATAGCGACAAACTATGGAGGCAGTTGCAGTTTAACCAAGCTGAGAGAGGACGGAGAGGTGAACGTTTGATTGAAGAGAATTCTGGGAAGTCGTGCAGCACAAGGACAGGGAGACAGACAAGGAAGTGATGTTATCAGAAGAACAAAGAGAAGACATCTGTGCCTGGGTCATAAAGAGTTGGGGGGCTTTAGATGATGTAAGATATAAAAATAATAATAATAATGATTTATAAATGATGAAGGGTTCATGAGGTAGGGGGAGTGGGGAGGAAGGGGGAAAATGAGCAGCAGATATTAAGGGCTTTAGTAGAAGGCAAATGTTTTGAAAATGATGATGCAACAAATGTACATATGTTCTTGACATAATGGATGGATGTATGGATTGTGATAAGAATTGTACGAGCCCCCAATAAAATGATTTTTTAATAAATAAATATTTTTAAAAGATACAAAAATAATAATTTATAATTTATCAAGGGTGCATGAGAGATGGAGGGGGAGGGAAGGAGAGAGGGGAAAAAATGAGCTGATACCAAGGGCTCAAGTAGGAAGAAAACGCTTTGAAATTATGATGTCAGCAAATGTACAACTCTGATTGACACAATGGATGAATGTATGGATTGTGATTAGAGCTGTACGAGCCCCCAATAAAAGTATTTAATTCAAAAAAAATAGTCTGGGGGTGGGGCTCACAGAAGGGTCACAAGGAAGGGATGAGGCAGCCAGGATGCAGTATAGCACCTACGAAACACACTCCTTTAGTGCTTTAATGCTTCCTCCCAATCCCCACAATCATGACCCCAATTTTACCTTACAAATCCAGCTAAACCAGAGCATGTACACTGATACAGATAGGAGCTCTCGACACACGGAATCCAGGACAGATAAACCCCTCAGGAACAATATTGGGAGTAGCGATACCATGGAGGTATGGGGAAGGTGAGGGGAGAGAAGGGAAACTGATCACAATGATCATCATATAACCCTGTCAGCCCCCCTGCCGGGGAGATACACAACAAAAATGTGAGTGAAGGGAGACAGTGGATAAGATATGAAAAAAATAATTTATAATTTATCAAGGGGTGATGACAGTGGGGAGGGGGAGGGGAAAAAGAGGAGCTGATACCAAGGACTCAAATAGAACAAAAATGTCTGGGAAGTGATGATGGTAACATATGTACAAATGTGCTCAATACAATGGATATATGGATTGTTATAAGAGCAGTAAGAACCCCAATAAAATGGTTTGTTTTTTAAACAAAGGAAAGCTTACTGTTATTTCATATTGTGATTATATATGTCTATAACTCAGGGTGAGGAACAGAGTGAGGAGAGAGAAGGGAAGGGGGGGATAAAAAATGGAGGGTTTGGGAGGAGGGGGGGAAATGGCAACCAGATAGGACTCACCCGTCCGGAACTCCTGCTGCCAGACCAGAAAATTGGGAGGTAAAGTGAAGGAAACAGGGAGGTGGAGTCCTGACATTAGAACTAGGGTACCTGGCTCACTTCTGAACCCCTTTTTGTATGGGATTTCCACTCACAAAGCAAACCAAGAGTGCTCTAAAACACTCTAGCTTTGGCGAGCCCTCAGGCTCCTGCTGTGCCCTTGCCGGGAGCAGTGATTTCCGCAGGTGGCCACCCAAGAGGGGACAGAATCCCAGACACGAGGGAAACCCCATGCCAGAGCTCCCCGCCCGGTTGGCAGCCTTGAGTTCACGGCCTGGGGAGTGGTGGTGGTGGGTAGCCATAATTTAGAGTAGAAGAAAAAGTAGATTATTACCTCAAGTAGATCGCGGTGTGGGAGAAAATAGGCGCAAAGTCAGGAGTCCAGGGAGCAAATTTAGTTCCAATTGGCTGAGAAAGAAACAATCCTCCTGATAAGCTGGATCTCTCCCTCTGGGAGTTAGCCTGACAGCCCCCAAATCGAAGTATATCACAAGCATAATTTTTAAAAAGAGGGTGAAATATATATTATTGGTTTAAAACTCAAATCCAAGTCTGGTTGCTCAGCTCCAAGGAGCAAATAAGCAGGAGGCCCTTAAAATAAATCCGCATAAGAAGAAATCTAGCTAAGGAGTGCCAGAACTCAGCTACATGCCAGGTGGCTTTTTGTATAACAAAGACCTGCTGTAGCAAGTGTCAACTTTAAACAGGACAGAGCTGCAACCCAGTGACTGGGAGACAATTTCATTTTATTTTATTCTAGCTGGCCAGGGGGATTAAAACTTTAAAAATAAAATCCTCTGATCTAGTAAATACCAGCAGACTAGATAGGAAAATAAACACACCTTCCCTCTCAGTGATTCTACACATAGCTGGGGAGGCCCTGGCTGTCCTGGGGACCTAGACATGGCTGTGGGAATATCCCAGTCCCCCCTCACCACCCCTGCTGCAGTGCTACATACGGCACAAGGCAGGTATACCAGCACCAAAGTGATGCCTGGCCATGGGTGTGATCTTGCTTTTGAAGTAATCCCACACAGCACCCGTGGAACCCTACATCAAACAGGTATACCACCCCGCTACCTTGAGGAAGAGTTGGAACTCCTCCAGCCACATGGACAGGTGATTAAGTCTCAATTATCTCCTTAGCTACTACTCTATTTCTTCTCTCACTCTATTCACTAGCCCTTCCATCTATCCCACTGCAGTCAGTCTCAATGAGCTCAGGTTTATGCTGAGGTTTTATTTTCTCTCTTTCTTCTTTTTCCCTCTTTTTTTTCTTTTTTCCATCTTTCTCCTCTTCTCTCCCACTCTCTTCTATCATATACCACTACTGGCTTCTAGGTCACTACCCTCCGCTTAGGGCAAATCAACCCAAATAGCAAGAGGAACTCGAGGCTGTCTTTAGTGGGAGTGCTATACACCACACAAGGCAGCTGGGACAAACATCTACACCACGCTGCGCTGCTGAGGAAACCTCCATCAGACCCCTAAGGCAATCTCGTCAACTAGGGCAATTCTGCCAAGCACCACTGGGTCCTGGCATTAAAAGGGCACACCAACCTGCCATTTTGGGGCAGGGTCTGAACCCCTCTGGCCCCACATTCAAGCAATCAGGGATCAGCTATATCTTTATTCTTGATTTCCTCCTTCTCTCTCTCCTCCCTCTTTACCATGACAGACAATTTAGTGAACTTACTTGGGTTTTGTCCCTTTCTTTCTCTTTATTCTCTTTTTCTTTCTTTCCTCTTTCTGTCTTTGCGCTCTTCGCTTCTCTCTCTGCTTGTATGATTCTCTCTGCTCTTTTAATTCCTTTCACATGCCACTGCTGGTTCCCAGACCCCTACACTCAGCCTAGGGCACCCCTGTCCTCCCAGTGGGCAGCCTGACCCCTAAGACAGTGCTGCACAAAGGAAGAGACAGTGCTACACACGGCACAGCACAGCACAGGGTCAGCTATTTCTTTAACTATTTTTAAAACTCTCTCTCCTCCTTCTTTTTCTCTTTTTTTCTTTCATTGTGTTCTTCTTTCACATTTTCTTCTTTCTCCTCTTCTTCTAGCTCTTCTCTATATCCTACCACAGCTTCAGTAGATTTAGTTCTCCTTTATAGTTGTTTTCTTTTCTTTCTTTTTTACTGTTTTCACCTTTATTTACTCTGTGCATTTTAGTTGTGCGTGGGTGAGTGGGTGTCAGTTTGCTTGGCATTATTACCCCAGTCTGTGTCTTCCTTTTTATTCTTTTTTTTCCCTCTCCTTTCACTCTCTTTCCTGTCACAAGCCACTAGCAGCCTCCAGGCCACCCCCCTCTGCCTAGGGAAATTCTGAAGACCCAACTGGGGAAGCTCCCACCCGCATTTATTGGCTTGGCAAGCAGCTGGGGAATTCATGCTGGTCCTCGTCCACACACGAAGCATCAGGGGGTTATCCCCTAAAAATAGTGGCGGCATCCCCAGCCTAAATCCTGAGACCCTACAAGTTACTGAGGGAAACACCTGACCACGACTTGTGGAGCTCCACGATACTGTGGGAACATCCACCCAACCTCCAAGGCAATCTCTCTCTCTATGGTAATTCCCCTGCCAGCTACAGAGCTCTACACCAAAAGGAGAGTATACCCCCGCATGCCCTCCTCAGCACTACAGTTGAAGCGAAAAACACCACAGCCGAGGTACTCCAAGAACTGTGAAACCTACTTAGAGATAAGCCAGGGAAGCAACTCCCTCATGGGCCCACAATAACCCAACCAGTGTCACATGAGAGGAATATCCAACACACATTCCAAGTAATGGAATTCTGGATGGCTAGGATATGAGTGAAACCACAAGAAGATATAGAAATAGCCTGATGACTCAGAACAGTTACCAGCAGGTAGTTCATAGAAGTACTCATACAAATCCCCAGAGAAAGCTCAGGGCTCTTTGACTCAGAAAGATGGCTCCAGGCTCCTCTAAAACAACACGTAAACAGCAACTAGTTCTAACAGCTTCCATGAAAAACCAGGAGAAACAGAAGACCATGCTGGAAGAAGTCAGCAGATATTGACCTGCCACAAAATGAAATTTTCAAAATGCTGCTTGAAGTCATAAAGGATATGAGGGAGGCAGTGCAGAAAAAAGATGAAATGATAGATGGGGTAAAGGCAACGCACCAAAGGGAAATACAAGAGTTAAGGGATGAAATAACAAAATCCAGTGACAAATTGACAGACCTTGTGAATAGACTTGAGGAGGCAGAGAATCGCACCAGTGACCTAGGGGACCCTCAGCAAATGGGAAAAGCATTCAATTAAGACATAATTGAAGTAATCCCACACAGACTTCAGCAAATGAGAAAAGCAGTCAATTAAGACAATCAAAGAAGCTGAAGAAAACTTGAGAGCCCTATCTGATACTTTGAAAAAAACCAATATTAGAATAATTGGGCTACCGGAAAAAGACACAACAAAGAAGTCAACAGCAAAAATAACAAGGGAATTCTTAGAGGAAAACTTCCCCAGCCTAATAAATGAAAATCAGGCAACCATTCAAGAGGCTGAAAGAACACCAGCCAAACTAAATCCCAAGAAGTCACCAAGACACATAATTGTCAAATTGCCCAACTATGAGGCAAAGGAGAAGATCATAAAAGGGGCTATGGAAAAGAAAACAGTCATATATAAAGGTACCCCAATAAGAGTATATGTTCAGCTATATCAGCGGAAACAATGAAGAATAAGAGGGAATGGAGTAACATATTCAAAAAATTGAAGGAAAACAACGCAAACCCAAGAATACTTTACCCAGAAAAATTATCTAATAAGATAGATGGAGAAGTAAGAGTCTTCCCTGACAGAGACAACCTGAAAGAATACATAAAAGAAGCCCAGCCCTACAAAAGATCCTTGCTGATCCAGTGTGAGCAGAAGATCAACACTCACCGAGGGAAAATAAGAGACCATCACATAGAACAACTCCACCCATAGGTCAACAAAGAGGAAACAGCCCCCAGGATAGCAACAACTCAATAGTGAAAAGAAGGCAAACATAAACCACACACACAAAACAAGCGGATAAGATAGGTAAATAGGAAAATATCCATCACAAAAGGTACAAGATGACATCACAGAGTCCACAGATGGATATAATAACACTGAATATCAATGGCCTGAACTCAGGAATAAAAGGCAGAGGTTAACAGACTGGCTCAGGAAACATAATCCATCAATCTGCTGCCTCCAGAGACTCACTTCAAGCTTACAGACAAAATCAGGTTGAGAATTGGAGAATGGAGAAAAATATACCAAGCAAATGGTAATGTAAAAGAAGCAGGGTTAGCGATCTTAATATCTTACCAGATTGACTTTAAGATACAGGCCATAAGAAGAGACAAGGAGGGGCACTATATAATGCTCAAGGGAACAATAGACCAAGAACCAGTGAATATAATAAACATAGATGCACCTAACAAGAGACCTTCGAAATTCATAAATCAAACACTCCAAAAGACGAAAAAAGAGATCACAGTATCAACAATTATAGTTGGTGACATTACTACATCACTCTCTGAAAAAGACAGATCATTGGGAAAGAAACTCAACAAGGAGGCTACAGATATATATAGCACAATTAGACGACTTGACTTGATAGATATTTTCAGAGCTTTCCACCCAGATGAAAAAAATTCACATTCTTTTCAAGTCCACATGGCACATATTTGAAAATAGACCACATGCTGGGGCCAAGTTGAACTTGAGTAAATTCAAGCATATATAGGTTATACAGACATCTCTCTCTCTCTCTCTGATCATTGCACCACAAAGCTGGAAATTAACAGAAGGGCAGTGAAGAAAACAAGGGAAAACAATTTGAGAATGAACAATTTCCTATTGCAAAAGAAGTGGATATTGCCCCAGATCAGAGATGAAATCAGGAAGTTTCTAGAAATCAATGAGAATGAAAATATGACTTGCCAAATCCTGTGGGATACATCAAAGGCATTTATCAGAGGAAGGATGATAGCAATAAATACAGACATTAAAAAAGAAGAGAGACTCGTGGGTGATATGCTGACACAAAACCTACACCAATTAGAACAGAGTCAACAGAACAACGCTACTAATAGCAAGAGGTTAGAGATAATAAAAATCAGAGCTGAGATACAGGAGAGAGAAAACTGGGAAAAAATAATGCCGCTAAAAGTTGGTTCTTTGAAAGAATTAACAGAATTGATAGACGGCTGGCAAACTTAACCAAAGAAAGGAAGGAACAAAGGACATTTGCAAGGATGAGGGATGAAATAGGGGACATTACAATGGACCCTAATGAAAGCAAAAGGATAATTGCACAGTACTATGAAGGTCTATATTCTAATGAATCCAACAATTTGGAAGACATGGACAAATATTTGGAAACACAATCCCTCCCTAGACTATCCCAAATGGATGTCAACAACCTCAACAGATCCATAGCAAAGTAAGAAATAGACAAGGTAATCAAGGTATTACCAACAAAAAATCCCCTGGGCCAGATGGCTTCACAAGAGAATTCTACCAAGCATTCAGGGAAGAATTGACACCAATCCTATACAAACTCTTCAAGAACATAAACTCTTTTTTTTTAAACAGAAAACTACCAAACTCTTTTTATGAAGCTAGTATAACTTTGATACCTAAAGCAGGCAAAGATGTCACAAGAATCAAGAACTATAGACCAATATCCCCAATGAACAACCATGCAAAAATCCTTAACAAAATACTGGCCAACCTAATACAAAAGAAAATTTAAAAAATAGTTCACCATGATCAAGTGGGATTCATACCAGGGATGCAGGGATGGTTCAACAAACGAAAGACCATTAGCATTATTCACCATATTGGCAGGAAAAATAATAAGATCCACATGACAATATCAATAGACACAGAAAAAGCATTCAACAACATCCAACATGCATTCCTGTTTAAAACACTTAAGAAGATAGGAATAGAAGGAAAAATCCTCAATATTGTACAAGTCACATATGAAACACCAACAGCTAATGTTGTAGTTAACGGAGAAAAGATGAAAACAATTCCACTGAAAAAGGGACCAGACAAGGATGCCCCTTGTCCCCACTCCTATTTAACATCATACTGGAAGTTCTAGCTAACAATATAAGACAAAGGAAAAATATTAAAGGTATTCAGCTGGGGAAGGAAGAGGCAAAATTATCGTTATTTGCAGACAATATGATTCTATATATTAAAGATCCCTTAAACTCCATAAGCAGAGTGTTGGAAGCAATAGAGGAATATGGCAGAGTGGCAGGATACAAAATCAACAAACAGAAGAGTATTGGACTGCTCTACACATCAGACAAGATCACAGAAGAGACGATTAAAAATATAGTATCCTTTACAATAGCCAAGCACAAATTGAAATACCTAAGGATATACCTGGCTTAAAAATAAAAACAAAAGATTTGTATGAGGAAAATTGTAAAACACTACTTCAAGAAATCAAGAGTGACCTCAACAAATGGAAGAATGTCCCATGCTCGTGGATTGTCAGACTGAATATAGTAAAGATGTCAGTTCTGCCCAAGGCACTATATAAGTTCAATGCTATCCCGATATGAATACCACCATCCTTCTTCAGAAGGATCCCAGAATTAGGAGAAAACTCCTCAAGAAGAAGGACAAAGTGGGAGGACTTGCTGTACCTGGTACTGGCATAATGACAGATATTCAGACCAGTGGAAAAGAGCTGAAGACCCAGAAATAAAAAACATCAGTATAAAGGCAACTGATCTTTGATAAGGGCCCCAAAATATTAAATGGGAAGCAGATATCATCTTCAATAAATGAAAAAATGGATATCTACCTGCAGCAAAATGAAGCAAGACCCTTACCTCACTCCATGCACAAGAATAAACTCAAGGTGAAGCACAGACCTTGAGATAAAACCCCAAGCAATTAGGGCCAGTAATGAGGGAATTGGGACAAACCTGAGAACCTTGGCACAGGGAGTACATAGGCTATCAGAAATAGGGAAGGATACAAATACAGAGGAGTCACAAATAGACAAGTGGGATATATTGCAGATAAGACACCTGTGTACATCGAAAGAATTCACCAAGAGAGTAATAAGAGAGTCCACCGACTGGGAAAACATCTTTAGCAATGACACACCAGACAAAGGCCTTATTACTAAAATCTACAATACTTTGCAAGCTTACAATAAGAGAAATACTAATTTCTCAATGAGGAGGTGGGCAAAGGACCTGAACAGAAGTTTCACAGGATTTGAATGGCCAATAAACATATGAGAAAATGCTCCCAATCCTTAGCTATAAGAGAAATGCAAATCAAAACAACTATGAGACACCACCTAACACCCTGAAAGATAGCCCAATTAAAAAAATCAGAAAGCAACAGGTGTTGGAGGGATTGTGGTGAGATAGGAACTCTCATCCACTGCTGGTGGACCTGCAGATATGTATAGACACTATGGAAATCGATTTGGTGATTTTTCAAACAGATGGAAATTCAGTTATCATAAGACCCAGCAACTCCCCTACTGGGCATATACTCAGAAGAGGCAAGAAACAAACCTCGGCCAGACATCTGTGCTCCAATGTTCATTGCGGCACAGTTCATAATCGCAAGGAGTTGGAAAAAACCCAAATTTATATCAACTGATGAATGGATTAAAAAGCTGTGGTACATACATACAATGGAATACTATGCATCGTTAAAAAGCAGTGATGAGGTCTTCCTCCCTGCAGGTGGGACACACTCTCTCGCCTTGGTCTTCCTTCTGACAAGACACATGAAGCTACACTGATGGAACCAGAGCCCTGGAGGTGGAGGAGCCATATGGAGACACCTGCAAGTGCTGAGATGCTTCCACCACCACTGGATCAGCAAGACTTTCTACCCACTGACCTGTGATCTTTCTGTGTTTGGCTTGATTGTATGTACTGTGTGAGTCTGAAGAGGAATTTATAGATTGTTATCAGTCATATGGGTTAAAATCAGACTTATGGACTTGAAAAAAAAAAGCAGTGATGAACATATGAGGCATGGGAAGAACTGGAGGAAATTATGCTAAGTGAAGTAAGTCAAGCACAAAAGGACAAGTATAACCTGAGTCCGCTGAGGTAAGTTTACATATATATATTAAAAAGAGAGAACAGAAAGGTAAGTGCAAAATGGGCACAGGGAAAAATTTACTGTCTACAAACACTCCAGGGGTGAGGTCCAGGTAGTATGGCAGGGGCCAGACCAAATCCAGGGGTACATATGGTAGCCAACTAAAACGGGGGTGGAGGGAGGAAAGGGGAAAGAAAAAAAAAGATGTGCGATAGGGGAATGGGACACTGACCCACTCGAGGAGAGGGTATTGTTTGTGTCTCCACAGGGAAAGAGGGACCAGATATAAAGCCAGTGCCAGATGAATTCAGTGTGCCGGCAAGGAATGGGAAATCAGTGGAGGGGCCTGAGGGCTCAGCCCCCATACCAGCTATGTGGACAACTGCCCCTCACCCCAGAATAATTTACTTGAGAGGACAACACTGAAGCTGCAGCTAGGGGAGAGGGGCATGGCTGATCAGAGCAAATGGGAGCAAATGGAGGGGGAGGAAGAGAGAGTGGAGCACACCCTGGCCCATCAGGCCTGGAGGACCATATCCCCACTCTGAACAGCCAATGAACAAAGTGGACAATATGGCTGATCCCACTATGAGACACATATCTCTTGATGGCCCAGGGCCCTACAGGGGACAATACTGGAGACTCAGGGTCGGGACTGGCCCAGACTGACCCTGTGACACCGAAGCAAACCTCTAACAGCGTGCGACACAGCAACCGTGGGAGCAGAGCAGGCAGCCCCCGAGGGAGTACAAAGGACAGACTCTGGAATCAAAGCATGGTACCACATTGGACCTGACTGAAGGACACGCCTAGAGATCAAAAATCAGACCTTGATCTATTTACAGGTTTTCCTTTCTTTAAAAACTTTATTAAAATTAATTTATTTTTCTATGGGTAATTGGTTTCCTTTTTTGTTGTCATCGCTGTGTTCTCACTCATCATCTATCTTGCTATGACTTGATTTTTGCTGCCTATTATTATCTCTGCAGATCTATCTAGATAAGATAGACTGGATGAATAGTCTGGAGGAGAAATCAATAGGACCAATGGTTCCGGGGGGACATGGGAGAGGGGGAGCAGGGTGTAAGGAGGTGGTGCTGACCAACCCAGGGACAGGGAAGCAATAAGTGATCCAAAATCAGTAGCAAGGAGGGTGTGAGAGGCCTGGTAAGGATTCAGCAAGGGCAAGGTAATCGAGAGAAATTACTGAGACCCAAATGAAGGCTGAGCATGATAGTGAGACCAGAGGAAAGTAAAAGGAAATAGAGGAAAGAACTAGGTGACGAAGGGTATTTATAGAGGTCTAAAGACTGGAATGTACATATGTAAATATATTTATATAAGAGTGTGGGGATGTGGGAGCGGGGTGGGGGAAAAGGAAATGAGGAGCTGATTCCAGGAACCCAAGCGGAAAGCGAATTTTGAGAATGACAAGGGCAATGAGTGTATAAGTGTGCTTTACACAATTGATGTATGTATGGATTGTGATAAGAGTTGGATGAGCCCCAATAAAATTATTTTTAAAAAAGAGTGTGGGGAAACAGACCTATGTGCATATATTTATAAGTTTAATATTAAGGCAACAGATGGACATTGGGCCTCCACTCAAGCACTTACTCAATGCAAGAACATGTTGTTCTATTAAACTGGCATTCTAGGATGCACACCTTCCTGACATGATTGCTGAACCAAATTGTGTGCATAAGCAAATGTGGTGAAGAAAGCTGAAGGTGCCCAGCTATCAAAAGATATAGCATCTGGGTATTAAAGACTTGAAAGTAAACAAATGGTCATCTAGCTCAGAAGCAACAAAGTCCACATGGAAGAAGCACACCAGCCTATGTGATCACGAAGTGTCAAAGGGATCAGGTATCAGGCATCAAAGAACAAAAATCATATAATTGTGATTGAGGGGGAGTGCGGGAGTGGGGGCCCAAAGCCCAACTGTGGTAACTAGACACCCCTTTAATGAAGGGTTTTGGGGAGGAGATGAGCCAGTCAGGGTTCAGGGTAGCAACGATGAAACATATAACTTTCCTCTAGTTCTTAAATGCCTCTTCCCCCACTCTGCCCCCCACTATCATGATCCCAATTCTACCTTACAAATCTGGCTAGACCAGAGGATGTACATAGGTACAGATAGCAACTGGAAACACAGGGAATCCAGGACAGATGACTCCTTCAGGGCCAGTGGTGAGAGTGGTAATGCCAGGAGGGTGGAGAGAATGTGGGGTAGAAAGGGGGAACTGATTAAAAGAATCTACGTATAGCCTCTGCCCTGGTGGATAGACAGCAGAGAAGAAGGTGGGGGGAGACGTTGGGCAGTGTAACATATGACAAATAATAATAATTTATGAATGATGAAGGGTTCATGAGGTAGGGGGAGTGGGAAAATTAGGAGCCGATATTAAGGGCTCAAGTAGAAGGCAAATGTTTTGAGAATGATGATGGCAACAAATGTACAAATGTGGTTGACACAATGGATAGATGTATGGATTGTGATAAGAATTGGACGAGCCCCAATAAAATGGTTTCTTTTAAAAAAGGATGGTTTAACAGGAAATTAATTAAAATTTAAAACCCCTTGTGATTCTTGACCTCTCAGATCTAACTCTTAGTCTGAGCAGATAAAAAAGGAGGACAAGTGAAGCTGAAGCGGACTGGGAGTCGTTAGTGACACACGCCAACGTTTCAAATAAATGAAAAAGTAAAATGCACTCATTCATTCAACAGAGTACTTTGAGCATGTGCTAGAAGTTAGGAAGCAAAAGCCTTGCTCAGCAGCCAGCAGTTCCGAGGCTAGGGTGGAGGGAGAACTCTCTACAACACACACTCTGGTGACAGTCACCTTCCAGGGAGGAAGGTTCTTGGGAAGGAGGGTTCTCTTAAGGCAGGATGCACACATGTGCACATACACCCCGGTCATCCCTGGTAGCGCAGGAGTGTAACATGGTCTACCAAAGCGTCTGTGGTTCAAATCACCAACGTGCTCGGGGGCAGCGTGGCCACCAGCTTCTGTAAAACCTACAGTCTCTCAGGTCACTGTGCATCAGAATCGACACCACAGCAAAGGCTGGGTGTGTACACACAGACACAGGGAGTGGCCTTCAACATGCTGTTGCCACTCGACTCCATTGTCCAGGCAGCACTGCGAAGCCCCTTGGACTCAGCTGTTGCCACTGAGCCCACTCTGATTCGTGACAACACCCCAGTTTCAGAGGGGAGATGGCCAGGCCTTTCCTCTGCGATGCTGCTGGCTGGGTTTGAACTACCAACTTTTAGGTTAGTAGCTGCATGCCATTTTACATAAATATGTTAAGTAAGGCCCTCCGAGCTCAAATTCCACACCTAGCTTCTTTTAATATATTTTGGGTTGTGGTTCTCCACTGAGGCATCTCATGAGACATTTGGAAATGCGCGGAGGCTGTAGTGTGTGTGTGTGTGTGTGTGTGTGTGTGTGTGTGTGTGTGTGTGTGTGTGTGTGAGAGAGAGAGAGAGAGAGAGAGAGAGAGAGAGAGAGAGAGAGAGACGTTTTGCTCTGATTGAGGCGGTTGAGGATGGAGACTTTCTCTTGCTGCACCTGGTGGCAGGGGGTGAGGAGGTGCTATTGAAGGCCAGCTATGCTGCTGAACATCCGAAAATGCACAAGACAAACCATCACAAATGCCAACATCTAGAATGAGAGGTGTATAAAGGACACCTC